>NC_141607.1:20356272-20481272 GCF_047967505.1 Dipteris shenzhenensis
CTCCCATTCCCACATTCCTACTATCAATTCCACTCCTACTTATGAATCCTAATTAAAACTATTACTTAAATAAATGATATTACTGAAAACACTCATAGGATTTAAGGTTTAGGGTTTGGTGGTTTAGGTTTAGGGTTTGGGGGTTAGGGTTTAGGGTTTATGAGTTTGGGTTTAGGGTTTTAGGGTTTGGTGGTTTGGATTTAGGGTTTAGGGGGTACAGTTTAGGGTTTAGGGTTTGGGGGCTAGGGTTTAGGGTTTAGGTTTTAGGGGTTAGGGTTTAGGGTTTGGTGGTTTGGGTTTAGGATTTGGGGGGTAGGGTTTAAGATTTAGGGTTTAGGGGTTAGGGCTTAAGGTTTAGGGTTTCGGGGTTAGGATTTTGGGTTTAGGGTTTGGGAGTTAGGGTTTATCATTTAGAGATAAGGGATTAGTTTTTATTTGTTAGGGTTGAGGGTTTAGAGAGTCAAGATTAACATTTATTCTTTAGGGATTAGGGGTTAGGGTTTAGGGATCAGGGATTAGGGATTAGGGTTTTAAAATTAGGGTTTATAGGTTAGGATTTACGATGTAGGATTTAGGGTTTAGGGTTTAAGGTTTAGGGGTTAGAGGTCTAGGATTAGGAATTAGGGGTTAGGGTTTAGGTTTAGGGTTTTGAGGTTAGGGTATAGGGTTTAGGATTTAGGATTTAGGGTTTAGGGTTTAGGGGTTAGAGGTCTAGGATTAGGATTGAGGGTTTAGGAATTAGGGGTAAGGGTTTAGGTTTAGGGTTTTGAGATTAGGGATTAGGGGTTAGGGTTTACGGATTAGGATTTAGAGATTTAGGATTTAGGTTTAGGTATTAGGGTTTAGGGTTTAAGGGTTAGGGTTTTGGAATTAGGATTTTGGGATTAGGGATTAGGGGTTAGGGGTTTACGAATGAGGATTTTGGGGTTTAGGGTATAGGTTTAGGGATTAGGGTTTAGGATTTAGGGCTTGGGGTTTAAGGGTTAGGGTTTAGGAATTAGGGATTAGGGTATAGAATTTAGGGTTTAGAAATTAGGGGTTAGGGTTTAAGATTTAGGGTTTAGGATTTAGGAATAAGGGTTTATGGTTTCAAGGGTCTGAATAATTAGGGTTTAGGGTTTGGGATTGGGGGTTTGGATTTAGGGTTTAGGGTTTAGGGTTTGATTAATTTTTTAAACAAGATCTAGATTTTTAAATAATTAATAAAGTAGATTATTGAAAAGAGTCTAATGTTCTTTATAATGGTTGTTACAGCTTGTTTGCAAAGGAAACTCACAAAGGAGATGGCTACAAAATTCATTCCAGGGATGGAGGTGATTCTATGTTGCAAAAGAGAAGTAGTTGCATTTGCTACAATCCATGAAAGTGATCCAAATTCTATTTGTCACTTTTGAAGACTTGGTGAAGATAAGGTGGTGGTTATAGTATCAAGGATTCTTAGTGTACATGTTGAGCTAAACATAAGTGTGGGGATATGGAAATCCTTGGAGATGTTATGCCTTATAATACTTCCAACAAAGCATTTATTGCATGGGACAGAGATGAGACTTATCCAACACATGTCATCAGGAATACAAAGTGCATATCTTTGGATTTTAGAGTGGGAGATATTTTACAAATGTTATCATTTGCAAATAAGAATGTAGCAGAAGGTCAAGTATTGGGATTTGAACAAGTGGAACACTGGACATTTGTGCAGATGAGAATTCAAAAAGTTACTGATGATGGTATGGATGATAACTCAATCTCATTGGATGGTCCCTACTATGAGGTAGGTAAGGATTTGAGATGGAGCATGCAATTTTTAAAGATTGGAAAGACTCGGCATGTGATTTTTAATGATAAACATAATGTATGCTACAACATCAAAGAATTGAAAGAATATGCCAATGTACCAAGCTCTATTCCTTCAGGGATGGATGATTCCAATGCACTCACCTATAGCACTGACGTCTTATCATAAGTCGATGAGTTCATTGGTACCGAGAAAGAAAAAGATTTCACAAGTGTCAATTGGATCCGGCATTGGTAGTGGCATCTCCATATCCACATCTCTGTCTTCAAAAATTTGCTTACTTCGTGGTGCAACTTGGATCACATACCACCATCTTGGATCAGAATGATTCGGATGAAAAACCACCTATATTGAAGATGGGTGCCAAATGTCGTCAATTATATATATGAAATTATTCTTAAGTACATGTATCAATGGATCTTTAAAAACGAAATCTTTGATTAATTAAATAATTAGTATGCACCTGCTCACAATGCTCGGGAAGAACAAAAGTATCACTTGCATCGGTCCAATGTTTGGTGGAGTCTATTGCAAAGAAACTGCTACTATCTTTTCTCACTGTCGCATGGGGACCGTTGTAAATAGTTATAAACCATTTTACATCAAGAATGAAAATACTAAATCATCTGAAATCAACTTCATAGATTTCGCGTATGGTTCCACAATAATCCAACTGTGAGGAGAGAAGATTGGTATCTGAAGCACTTGCTCGGCTATCTTGTGTGAAGTTAGCCATGACTCCACAATCATATGTGACTCTCTTTGAATCGATGCGTTCCATGTGAAAATGTCATCCATATGACCATAATGCACTGTACTTTTTATCTCTCTTCTGCTGGAACTCCAAAATCCCAACCGATGTGTGAGAAATGGGAATCAAGACTTATCCACTGCCATGTGGCATAAATCTAAGGTTTCAAAACCTTAGAATTAAAAATTCACAACAGAGAGACGAAATCAAATACACAGAGATCTATAACTCTGAAAATACTCCAACGAATCACGCAAGAAATAATAGGTAGGGGTTTTTAGGCATCCAAAATGCAATGGGACGGATGGTTTTCGAACCGTGGTCCCAATCACTAGGTCCAACACATGGACTGAAAAACGTTTTTGGAAACTGAACTGTTTGTAAACTCCACTGGAGTGCGAATGATGAGCAACATAGAAGTTTTAGGACCTCCTGAGTCCACCGGAACTGACAGATCTGCAAATGGTTGCTCCAAACTTGAGTTCCAACACCTGGGCATAAAAACGTTGAAACTGACACAGTGAGTCAAAAATCCAACGAAATGATCCCAAATTCAAGAATGAAGGTGTTTCCAAGCTCCTGAAGTGAAATGGACACCAAAAGCAGGCAATGGTTGCCTCTACAAGTCAATACAGAGTCTCTGTCATCGAACAGAACAGGGAAAAGCTAAAAAAACGACTTTTTTTTAAAAAAACACTTAACAGGCTCTCAAAACCACTTCACAAAACCAAAGTGACTTTTCCAAAGGTTCCTTCAAGGTCTTGGTGCACTCAGATGTAAGTAAAGTCACCCACAAAGCTTCCCATAGAGCTGCTGAGCTTCCAGGCATTGACGTACGCTCAGCTAGATCACCCGGGCTTTGATACCAGTTGAGAGTGCTCTCAACGGAAGCAGAACGGAAGAGGGAGAGAGAGAAATAGAGAGCCACACAAGTTTTTGGTGGGTGTAGAACACCCTAATCTTTTTTAAATTCATTTATATATGTGTTTGAGTATTGCACATAACCGAGGTAAAGGCACAGTGACCTTTAAACCCCCCGCACACACACACTCTCTCTCTCTCTCTCTCTCTCTCTTTCTCTCTCTCTCTCCTCTCTCCCTCCCTCTATCCTTTGGCTTCCATGGTGGCAAGGATTTCTCATTCTCTCTCTCTCTCTCTCTCTCCCTCCCTCTCTACTCTCTCCCTTCCTCTATCCTCTGGGGCCATGGCCCCGTTCTCTCTCTTAATATTTCTCTCCCTCCCTCCCTCTCTACTCGTCATGTAGTTCTCTCTCTTAATCTTTCTCTCTCTCTCTCCCTCCCTCTCTCCTCTAGGGGCCATGGCCGCCAGGATTTATCATTCTCTCTCTTAATCTCTCTCTCGCCTCCTCCGTCTCTACTCTCTCCCTCCCTCTCTACTATGAGCATATGTAGTTCTCTCTCTTAATCTTTCTCTCTCCCTCCCTCTCTCCTCTAGGGGCCATGGCAGCTAGGATTTGCCATTCTCTTTCTTAATCTCTCTCTCTCTCTCTCTCTCTCTCTCTCTCTCTCTCTCCCTCTTGGCCTCCCTCTCTTATTTGGCGGCCCTGGCCGCTAGGATTTCTCACTCTCTTTCTCCCTCTCTCCCTCCCTCTCTCCCTCCCTCTATCTCTCGGGGCCATGGCAGCTAGGATTTGTCATTCTCTCTCCTAATCCCTCTCTCTCTTAATCTCTCTCTCTCCCTCTATCTCTCCCCCCCCCCCTCTCTCTCTCTCTCTCTCTCTCTCTCCCTCGGCCTCCCTCTCTCCTCTGGCAGCCATGGCCGCCGGGATTTCTCACTCTCTCTCTCTCCCTCTCTCCCTCCCTCTCTCTTCCACTCTCTCTCTCCCTCTCTCCCTCCCTCTCTCCTTTGGGGGCCATGGCCAGAGTGTGCTCACCAAACCCAAGAAACTTCTTCCTCTGAGAGCTCCTCCCCCCCATTTGATTCTTCCATTGATTCAAACACCGAGGATGAGATAGTATCACTATCTTGCTCCTCTTCTTCTTCTGGTTCAGTGGCACTTGGTTGCACCGAGATCTTCTCCTTAGAAGCACCAAAAGACATGCGTCCTATCTTCCCAATAGCTGACTGCATCACTCTTTCTCAACCATGCTCCCGAGTATGGCTGGGTAACTCCTGCCTGTATCTTCAATGTCCACTACATAGAAATTGATGGTGGCGGTCAACCCATTGATAGTGATGGGCAAATCCTCAATGACTCCCAGGGTGGCAAGTCGTCGACCATCTGCTACCTTGATTTGAGTGGAGGAACACCTTGTGCATTTCAAATTCAACTTCTTCATGATACGGGCACCATGATATTACATGCAGCTCCCCCATCAACACACACTTTTGATATGGCAATTATCTATAATGACATCTACTATATGTGGGTGCCGATTAATTTCTTTAGAGATAGAAGAAACCTTTCATACCTTTCCCTTTTTCTTGTCCCTCCTTGTTGAGAGCCCTTGCTGCAGCTCACGTCTCACCTTAGGGCTTAATGCTATTAGTTGAGGAGGCATGATGCTCAAAGACCGATGAGCAAGGTCCTGAATGATCGAATAGTCTTCTTGCCCTGAGCCGATAGGAAAATCCGAGGGCGACGACTTACTCCTGCGAGATCTTTTAGTCTTCTCTGTTGGTGGGTCTGCCATCTCAGCATCTGAGGGCTCTGAGAAGGACACCTTCTTCCTGGGGCAACCCGGTCCATGGTTTGGAGAGGGATCCGAGGTGGTACGACTTCTCTTCCCAAGGTCAAGGACCTCTACGTCAGAATCCTCAGTGCCTGATTCACTTAGAAGATTCACCCTTGGAATATTGGGACATTCGATGTGATAATGACCCCTCTGGTGGCACTCGTAGCATACAACATTGGCACGTTCTCTTGGAGGGCAATTGGCTTGATTTCTGATGCCCACCATCTCAAGATGAAGATCATTCAGGGCCTTAGCTAGGTCATTGACTCCAAGTTCTTTAGCAGGAGGGGCCGGGGGAGTAGGAAGGAGGGGGCTCATGGGCGAGGTTGGAGAAATCTTCCAGGCAGAGTGTTAGGATATACACCTTGTGGAGGGTAAGCATCTAAGGGAGGACCATACATTTGAGGTGGAGGCAGTGGATGCATCCCTGATGGGGGGGGGGGGGTATGCCCCTGACTTCGACCCCCTAGGTTGTTGTTGCAAGAGTTGAGGGGGTTGCGGAGGGACAACCGTCTTCTTTGAAGCGAGGTCAGACTAAACTTTATCAAACTTTTGAGACATCTCTTGTGCTAGCACCATGGTTTCTGGATTCTCCCATTTAAGCTTGAGGCAGCAGAATTCATCACTTGCTCCTGCTACAAGGTAGCCCAGCACATGTTGAGTCATTCCAACTCGAAATTCGACATTGTCTTGCGTGGCAATTAAACGGTCCAAGAGCACCGGTCCAAGAGCACGGCCACTCGATCCACATATTGATGCATCGTCTCACCTTCCGACTGCTTCAAGTTTGCCACCTGCAGGTACACATTCTCTGGCTCCTCTTCTTTGCCAAAATACTCAATCATAGCTGCTGTCAACCTCGGCCAACTTTGGCGAACGTCTTCGGCCTACTTCTCATACCACACTTGAGCCAAACCTTTTAGAAATGTGGGAAGAACCAACAATCATCTATCTTTAATAAGAAAGTTGAGAGAAACACAACAGCGCTTGAAGGCCACAAGATACTCATTTGGATTTTCTTCAACCCGACCACAAAATATGAGAATGTCACCCATGCTTGGAAAATGGAAAAGAGAGACACAAAATGAGGCTTATCTATTGGCAAACAATGGAAAGAGGAAGCTTGAACTGAAAATCGGGTGAAGATACATCCACAAAGCACACATAGGTAGGGTGTGGGTGTGACTAGTGTATCTTGAAATACTACACAGGAAGAATCTTTAGCATAGAATAGCTCATAGACAATCTTAAAAGGACCAACCCCTATTGGTCGAGGCATGATATTGCATCCATCTTTACAAGCGAGGGTTAGAGACACGGCGCTGCATGAGGTTGTTCATCAAGGCAAACAAGAATGCCATGACAAATGTCAACAGTTGGAGAGCTTGCACATCACCTTTAGCTTCTTCCAGTTCTTGTAGTCGCCATGCTATTTCTTTAAGGGGTGTGCGGCCTGGCATCCTTATTTTGAGCAATGTCCTTAAGGACCTTTCTGATGATGTCTCGAAGTCGGTAAACTCGTATCAAATATGCACAACACTTAGTTTCATGATGACCACAACCTTTGCATTCCTTACAAATGATCACCCTCATTTGTGGCTTGCAGCTTTGTTGGGGCAGTGCTTCCACTCGCTTCATGCGTGATTGAAGTACAAGCTTCTCGTGCCAAGAAATCAGCAACTAAATTTTGAGCTCGAGGGATATGCTGAATTTTTACCTCTTCAAATTGTTTGTAAAGTTCCAATGCTTGTTGATGTCATGGAACCAAGCCTTCGCTCTGCACCTTCCATCTTCCACTAACTTGTTCACACACAAGTTGAGAATCTCCTTGCACCTCAAGTTGCTTGATGCGATGTTCTTGCACCTTTCGTAGCCCAAAAATGAGTATCGAGTACTCAGCTTGGTTGCAAGTACTTGCAGGTGCAGACTTGCTATAACAATACATTTCACCCCTGGTGAAGTGAGCTTCACACCCACACCAGCGGCCTTGGTTGAAGGTTTGTATGCTCTGTCAAATTGAAGGAGCCAAGATGTCATCACACCAAGACTGAAATTCGGACATCCCAAGTTTCTCGGTAGTCCAAGATAGGTAGAAGGATAGTTGTGTGTTTGGAATTTCCGTAAGCCACAAAATGGCGTTGTATTTTTGAAAAAGTAAAAATCTTGTAGGCATTTCTTGGACTTGTGGACTTTCTCAAACTGCCATCATCCATGATCTATGGTGCTCCTAATACGTGATTTTGTGTCGACCTGCTTCCATGTTAATTCTTACATTTCTTAAGTAGCTCGGTGGTTGAAGTTTGGTAGTTAAAGATAACAAGACTAAAGGGGACTATTTTAGTATAGCACTTTGCAACAAATTTTAGGATAGCACACACTAGGAGCGAAATGGACAAATGCAAAGCTTTCAGTTTATAGTTTATCTTTTGTCTCTTAGTTTAGATTTTATTCATCATTAGATTAGCTACTACAAGATCATCACATTGCATATTCCTCTCTCTTGGTCTGTCTCTTACCTTCTTGTCATATCCAACTCCGCGGTTGGTATTTCAGTTAGACTCTTGACCATTCCAATACTAAAGTCAAGTTACTTATTTTACCACTTAACACTTGGCACACCCAGTGGATAGGAATTTGGACTAAATCCCTAACATGAACCCACCTCAAAATTTTAGATTTTCACTTTGAGAAAGTAGCAAACTCTTGTATCTGATGTAACATCTCATCAGACCAAGACTATGTGGTTATCTGCTACTAGCATAGCTTGGTGTAGTACCAAGATACTAACAATTCCATACATCTGTTCACCCCTTGCCTAAGTAAAACCAAAATTTTCAATAGCAAAATGGTGCTAGTCGTTTACAAAAAGGCTAAGACCCTATTTCTAAATGACATTTTTACTATAAATTTGAAGTTATTTTCAAGGAAAAATAAAAAAGAACGATATTTTCATAGGCATTAGCTATATAGTTTTTAAAAATTAGTGGAAAAATATGTTTTTGGTAGGCACAAACCATATAATTTTTAGTATATTTATTAACTATTAGCTATATAGCTTACAAAATAATAGTAAAATAGATAGATATTTTTGAAAGTAAGTATCTACGTGCCAGTGGGAAGTTCGCATATGCTGACTCGTAACTACTCACATATGGATACATAATATCTTTGAACCATGTGCTAGTGGGCGGCCCGCATATGCTAGCTAGTAACTACTCGCACATGGATGTGAAACAATAAATGATATATTACAATTTATTGGTACTGATTATGAAAAATACTTGGCTTTGGTCGGTTATGGCTCGCATTTGCCAATTGTTGATAACAACCCGTTGAAAGTCTAGCCGACAGCTGTGTAGCTTGTAATTGCTAGCTTACATCAACCTGCAAATGATATGCTAGAGAACGTTATAGACTGCACTTGTTTAAATAGTTGTAAGATGAAACTTGTTGCATACTATACCATGAATTTATGTGTAGTTTGTAACACTTTATTTTCAGAATAATTATTTCAACTTATGTAGGTATGTTATTTACATCTAAACTCATGTTACGTATGTCTATCCTAGGTAGGTGTCTATTACTCGATCGATCTGAACAAAGAGTCATGATCAATGCACATGTAAGTATTGCTGGCTACTGCACTAGTGTGTCTGAAATACCGACATTCGTATATAGAGAATGATGTCGCAAACGATCATAGTGCAGATAGATGCTTACTTGGGAGAGAGCAAGACATGGGAAAAGGTAGCTTTTCATCCCAAGCCTATTTCCAGAGGTAGATTACCACATCTATGATGGAATGTAAACTCACATTTGACCACCTTGCAGTAGCCAATGGATCATGGCACCAAGGGGAGGTGTTGAGATTTGGTGCCATGAGCACATATTAGAGGCTAAGGTATGGTATAGGAATGTATTAAAGTAGCCATCCTAGGATGTGGACTATGTGATGTGGAGATGTGGATCAAGGATATCCACAAGGAGAAATGTGGATGAGAGGATCCCACAAGTGTTGACCATTCAAAAGGTTCTCTCTATATAAGAAGCCTATCATGTATTGTTGAATGCACATTTGAATAGATTGAGTGTTTGCTACCCTATGTCTCTCTTGTGGTGCTTTGATCCTCCTTGATCCCTCACTTTAACATGGTATTAGAGCATGGTTAGACCTTCACTGAGGCACCATCCAAGATTGAGAGAATGAGTGGTTGAGAGTTCTTGATTATTCTCCATAAGAGGATTTTTGATTCATTTCTTGAAAGATTTCCATTAATCTCCTCATTGGCCTTGTGATTTGAGAAATTTCCACACATAGAGAGTTTCTTCTCTTGAAAAGATTCATGAGAGACACTTGTGAGAGGCATAGAGTTCTTAGAGAGATGTTTTTGATTCACACTCAATGAAAGAACAATTAGTTTTTGGGAGAGATGTTTTCTATTGAGAGCGAGAGAGATATTCTCCTCCCAAGAGTGAGCAAGAGACTAGTTTTCTGAGGAGAAAGAAAAGCTTGCCTAGCGAAGGCAGCATACCCACAAAGTTGTAACTCCAACAAAGCTGTGTAACAACTCCTAGATTCTACAACCAGGTCACAACAAACTAAGGGCCTAGCTTCTACAACCAACTCACACCTGCAACCCTTTCTCCAGTGCAACATCTCCAGCAACGAGTCTCCAAACACCTCCACAAAAAGAGATAGTGTGCATCACAGACCACTAATGGCTTACCCTTAGTGGAGGGGCTAGATGATGGGAGAGAACAAAAGGATCTAGAGTACTACAAGCAACAAGCTAGGACTTTGTTCCAAAAGTTATCTCAAGGCTAGCATGAATAGTCGCGCATGTTTGCGTTGAGCGAGGAGCAGGACAACTTTGCCTAAAAAGGAAAGGTAGTAAGTAAGGACTCAATATCCTCTACATCCTCGATAGACCATGTCCCTCCCATTTACTACTCATTGAATATGGCATCATGACTGATTATCACCTTCTTAGAAGAGGGATCATAGAATTTATAATCTTTAGAATTAGGAGAATATCCAATGAATATGACTTTCAAGCCAGGAGGATCCGTGTTTGTTTTGGTACATGAATATAAGTAATGCAACCAAAAGTTTAAAAATGTGATACAAAAGGAGTCTACCTTGTCCAAGCTATGATTGGTATATTACCCGAAGGTGCAGTTGTAGGAAGATGATTTTGCACAAAGATGGTTGTCAAAATTGCTTCTACCCAAAAGCTCTGAGATAATCCAGAATGAAGGAGCATACATTGCATGGCATCAAGAGAAGTGTGATTCTTACGCTCTGTAGCACCATTTTGTTGAGGAGAGTATGGAACAATATATTCATATGAATACCACACTGAATGTAATAATCATAAAAAAGATTAGAAATATATTCTCCACTGCTGTCACTACGAAGGGTCTTGATACAAAAACCAATATGAAGTTCCGCATCAGTTTTGTATTGCTTGAATACTGATAAGGCCTCTGACTTATGTTGCAAGAGAAATATAAGTGTATATCTTGAAAAATCGTCAATGAAGTGATGAATTACTTGTAGAAAGACCTAGATGGAGGAAAAGTTCCACATATATCAGTGTAAATGAGATCCAATAAAGCATATGAATGAGTTGAAGTAGATACATGAAAGGGTTTTTGATGATGCTTTCCAAGAGCACAATATTCATAGAGGCCCATGTGAGGATGAACTGGGAGATTCATACCATCCACAAGATCATGACGATTGATAGCAAGTAGCTTGGCAAACTCTGAATAAACAAAAAGATGATGCCATAGCGTGCAATCCAGATCACCAGGGGCTATAACCACATTGGCAATATCATCATTTAAGGAAAGTTGAAAGAGGTTACCATGCCGAGGAGCAACTACTATGGTATGCCCATCTTTTTCAATCCAACACTATGTGTGGTCAAAGCCAATAAAGAGACCAAGATCAACAAGTCGTGCAATAGAAAGAAGATTTCTCTAAAGATCTGGAACATGGAGAATGCCTTGCAAGACTCTTGTTGAAGAAAGAGTGCCAAGATATAAATCACCAACACCCATGACTTGACAAGTAGTGTCAACAACAAGATAAATCAATTTCTTATGAGGACGAGCATGATAATTATGTCACCATTGAGATTGATATGTCATATTACCAGTAGCACCAGAATAACCAATAAAAGTGGAACCATCTCAAACATGAAGTATCCTCTCTGGAGAGACATTAGAACAAATATGATTTGCCTCTTGATGTGTATGGGCATCCTATTGTTGAGCAGCATATGCTTGACTACGTTCATGATCATAACGCCTCTTGTAACCCCAAGAGGATGGATGATTTCCACCACAATATTCACAAGGATAATTTTTGGATAAGCAGGGTTGCTTATTACCATGTTCCTCTAATTCATATTGCCGAGCCCAACAATTAGAGATTAGATGACCATGTTTATCACAATAAGAACAATGTTTCTCAAGATATCTGAGATGAGAAGAATTACCACCTCTGTATGTATGACCACCACGTCCATATTTGGAAAAAGGATGCTTGCGAGCAACACAAGCTGTCTCTAAATCTACATCATTCGTTGTTATCATGACCATTTCATGAGGGTCTTTACGACGCTCCCATCATTGGGTGTACTCAATCAAAGAAATACATGTTTGATCAAAATCAATCTCATTTTTGTTAGAAAGGATGGTAACAATATTATCATATAATGGATCCTGTACTATGTCAAGAAGATAGGTTACCAATTGATTTCGTGGAATAGGTGCACCGGCACTAGCAAGTTGATTGATGATATTCTTGAATGACTCAATATGATATTGTTCTTGGTGATCTCATTTGTCCATCCTAACCTATTGATGCAACTGCGAATCATGCTCTTGTGACCAAGGGCCCTCTCTCTGAGCAATGGAAATTTGACTCTGCCGATTGGCATTCTTGTGATGAAGTAGCCTGTCGATATATTCTATATGCTCTACATGATTCTCTTATGTTGGATGTATTTGCCCTTCCTTCTTCTCATGCAATATGGGAATATCTCATTGCTACTTTTCAGATGTAATCTGTCACAAAGATTCTTTATCTTCGTAATGTTTTGAGCACTCCATACAATGTTGGAGCACCTATGACAACTCATGAGGTATCAGAGCTTGGTTCATCCTCCTTGAGCCCTCCTTGAGTACCATGTGGCAGAGTTCTTCTTCATCTTCCTCAAGCTTACCATGCTCACCCACTTCAAGCTTGAGTTTGCAACAGCTTGATCTTCCATTTCACTTAGTAGTTTGCCTAGATCTTTCAGCCCCATTATCTTCAACTTAGGGTGACTCTACTGATCGATGGGATGTGGAAAAGAAGCTGCCATTTCGCCATGGCAAGCTCTACAAGCTGAAATGAAGCTCGAGCTCTACTCTCTACCTCAACCTTTTGCAAAATGCTTTCACGAGGAGCTGGACGACCTTATTGCTAAGCTCTCCACGAATTTTGGTGGCCATTGGTCTTGATTTTGAGTTGTGATGATTGAAAAACCAGTCAAGTTTCTACCTCCAATGTTGGGCGACATGTGTAAGGGCTGCGCCTTTGCTCCCTAGTGTTGATAGTCCTTGGTTTAGGCTTCCAAATGATGCTTTTAGATTTTGTTTTGTTGTTGTGTGTATGGTGGAAGCTGAGCTGCAAGTTTCTTCTCATGCTCTTGGTTGTCTTTTGGAAGAGATAGTTAAAGTTTGACTTTTAGTTGACTACACTTAGGCAAACTATCAGTTACCACTCAGTTTCAGATTGCTATACTTTCACTTGAGGTGTTTGCTTTGTGGATCCTCTAATGAAGACTATGTGAAGACAACAAAGACAAAGAGGAGAGCCAAATATCAAGTGAAGAAGACCCCAGTGAAGAGACTTTGGGATTACCAACATGAGAGCCTTTGACCTTGACTAGAAGTTTTCAGTATATTGACTCTTCTTGAGAAATAGAACTCAGTTATGGAACTCATGGGTGTCATTGTACTTTGCATTTATGGAGATGACTTAATGGTCTATGCAATATATCTTATGATGGATACTCTTCATAGGTTCTCTGCCTTGGCTTTGCCTAAAATGCATGTAATGGTGAAAGGTTATGTGCTTCACTTGAGTAGTGATTTGATGAGCATAGATCTGAAGATCAAGGAAGACATTATGTGCCTCAATGGTGATATACTAGCTATACTAGCTAGTGATTCTTTTATGGAGATATGTTCTTGGATGCATGACAAGAAGATTATGAAGGACAATACATTAGAAGGTCTGGTGATCAAAGGACATGCTGAAGACATGATGATGATCAAGTTTGATACTCCAAGTTCTCTTCAAAAGGACAAGAGAGGCATCCCCAAAGGATACCTTTCAACTTCAATAAATGAATGAAGACATTCCACATTAGGTGTTGCCACATGATGGTAGGCAAGCCATGGAGCATCCCATGTACTACTACAAAGGAATGATGTCATCAATTTGTGGGGGGGAATGGACAAATTGATGTAATGGGGTGTACCTAGGGGTACAAGTTTTGTGTGTCACCACATGGTGGTTAGTGTGACCAGGTTTGGTTGTAGAAGGTTCTAGTAGGTGTGATTGGATTCATGGAGATGATTGTGGATCTAGATGCTCTACTGAGCTCACATATGATGTCATACATGGAGTGTAAAGAGTGCCTATATATTGACCATCTCTCATATGAATAAACACGCTTTTTCTTCATCTTGTGTTCACACCATGTTTCCATTGATGCTCCAACAGTATACAATCTCTTTGAAGTTCTATGATGGTGTACTATATGATCTAGTGGGATTCATATATTTAAATGCTTAGTGATTAATTTATATGCATCCAATGTTCATAATTATTTTGCACTATGCAATCAAAAAATCCCATCACATGCAATCCTAAAGTCATCAATTGGAATAGTGTCAATATATTATTTCATAATAAATAATTTAAGGAAGGCTATGGTTAATTGAAAACAAATAATTTAATTGCATCAAGGAAGGCTATGGCTATTTCATAATAAATAATTTAAGGAAGGCTATGGTTGCATCAATTGGAATCTGGAATGTAAAACACTATGCAATCCTATGTAAAGTAAACTTTAAACTTTAATCATTATAAACTATATAAAGTAAACTTTAAAAGAATTTTCTATTTGCCATTCAAATATAATTATATGCACTTTCATTAAACTTTGCACATGCTTCTTTCGCACGTCCTCGCATAGGATTCTATTGCATATGAGATAGAGTGGTATGCCAGTTGCCATGCTCTTGATCAATTGAACTTGGTCAACAGCACAACAACTGGCATTACCACCCAGAAGCCTATGTGATGGCAACACGGAAGAATCAAAGCCCAAACCCTAAACACAAGATATCTACAATGCACAACAAGACAATTCTTATCCAACCTTAAACCACAAGCTTAAGTCACATGCCTCCATCACATGCAATCCTAAAGTCATGTCTCTCTCTCTCTCTCTCTCTCTCACACACACACACACACACACACACAATTAAAACTTATCTTTAAAGTCATTAAAGAAAAGTGTTACCAAAGCCAAGAAATCAAACTTTGCACATGCTTCTTCCTCACGTCGTCGCATAGGATTCTATTGCATATGAGACAGAGTGGTATGCCAGTTGCCATGCTCTTGATCAATTGAACTTGGTCAAGAGCACAGAAATTGGCATTACAACCAAGAAGCCTATGCGATGGCGACAAGGAAGAATCAAGAATCAACAATTGGCATTACAACCTAGAAGCCTATACAATGCCAGTTTGCCTAGTTACAACTTCTCTTGAAGATTGTGGACGAGCATTTCTAATTTCAAGCATTTTCGATTGTGCATTTGTAGTCACAACACGTGCCCTATTTTTGCTCAAGTCATTGCCATCTCGTCTCCCCCTTCTCTCCATACCTAAGGCCCTTAGCTTATGAGTCAAGACTGCTCACTAACAATCGCATTCATTGGCACTCATGATCATGGTCCGCAAGTGCCCCAAAATGCAAGGAGTCGGAGTATAGACCACCCTCAAGAACACACAACAAACATTGGCATCCACTAACCCTCGTGCTCTTGGTCTATAATTTTCCTAAGACGCCAGGAATCGGAGGAGCAAACCACACCCAAAGGTATAATGAATGCTGACTCACTCTAATCCACTTAGCCTTACAACTATTTAGATCCAAATCATGGTTCATGACTTTCTTTCCCAACTTACCAAAAGGTTTATCGGGATATGAACCACAACAGGATCGGATGATGAGCCTCTATCGCCATTTCCACTAATATATAGCCTCAAGAATGCAGGAAACTGGGAATCTGGAACCCATAGCACTATCGGTACACAAGATACTACTGGTGGTAGTACTCACATTACTGGCAGTAATATTAATTATCACGGTGGTGTATATTACCGCTGGTAATGTGAGTACTACTATTGGTAGTATCTTGTGTATCGACGGTACATTTATTCGGTTTTCTAGTGGTTTTTCTTGGTAAACTACGTGATCATGTTGTTTTCATGCTACTTGGAAGAGTAATTAACGAACACTAAAAACCCATTAACGCAAACGTGAAAACGTGAATGTAATCCTTGAGTGTAACATAATCATGTGCTTTTGCAAGGTTTTGTCCTCGTTTCCCTGGAGCCATGTTCACATCTATATGCACATACCAATGGGTCAATAACATGCAAAGGTTTCAGAAGCACAAATTTTCTTTCTCAAAATGTTTCAAATTTTTTTGTCCTGCCTTGATCAAATTTATTTTAGAATACATCTTGCTTGAAAACAATCAGTTCACTCAGTCTTATTCTGCCAACGCTTTGTAAGTGTGCTAGACCTCGAGATAAAGCAACCATCCAATCATCTTACCCTCTCCTAACATAATTGGATAGTTTTAGATGTGGTCATTTACCTATGAACATAGGCGTGGGATGACAAATTGCCTTTTCCCACGTCCTACTCAATCTTGAGTAAGCATCTGTCTGCACTACATCTACGTGACAATTATTTCACTCACACCAACTACTTTTCAACCATATGACACAACTATTTGAAAGATTTAAAAGCATTTGTTCACATTTCAAACAATCTTAAATATCTGAGCTTAGCTCACATATCATCAAATATAATACGTATGGAACTAGCAATTGATTGATTCACAATTCCCATGGTCCAATTAATCAATGTCAAATTACATTAAAATAGTTGCACATATTAAACTTTCACTCATTTACATCTTTGTGCAGGGGGTACTCTACTTTTTGCATTAATGCCTTGTAGGATGAGGGTAGGATGGCAGCAGTAGATTTGACACTTGGTCCCTCACATCTATTTATTTGTTTTATTTCATTGCCAATAAGATGTTTTCTTATCCTCAAGGTAGATCCTATAAAGACTTGGTTGCAAAAGTTGCACATCCACTTCTCACGGCCTAGCATTGTAACGAAATCCTACAGTTTTGCAACACTGCCCTCGTCCATGAGCCTCGTTTTGTGATTGATGTTGTCCTACCCTATCTTGTCTATCCACCATGATTAACCATCTCGGATAATTAATATGTTTTCAGAAATTGAAGACAATGTTACTAATATGTCATTAAAAACAATGTGAGTTTGCTAAACTACGAGAAAAAGCAACCATCCAATCGTCTTGCCTCTAATAGTGCTCATGGCACCATATCTCAACACCTCCCCTTAGCCTCCCCTTGGTGCCATGATCCATTGGCTACTGCAAGGTGGTCAGATGTGAGTTTACATTCCATCACCTCCCCTTAGTGCATACCTTGCTACATAAGGTGGTCAAGTGTGGCTTTTACAAGATCAAATCCTCCCCTGGGTGCTTACATAGCCACTCTCAGGTGGTCAGGTTTGTAGCCTGATGCATGACGCTTTGTGCCTTAACGTTTTATGTGTGGATGCTATGCTTTGTGTTATGGTCATCTCGTGCCCTTGTGCTTTTGTCATGCTTTTTTGCATTCATGTGTTGCTTTAACATTTGTCACAAAGGTCTTACCATGAGATTCATTTTGCTTTAGTGGAAATATCTAATTGCTAACAATGATTCTGACTTGACAGGTGCGTAGAGCTCAAAAAGGCGATCATTTTTCATTTTTGGAGCTTGCACAATTCTTCCTGGATTGGAAGTTATGGCTTGTCGAAGTTTTATGAAGAAGAGGAGGCCTTTGATAATGTGGCCCACATGGATTCATATGCAAAATTCCATACTGTGCTTATTAAGGGATTGTGTGCTTAGGTGGCTGGCTTGTTGATGTGGCATATTGACACGTGCCAAGATGGGCATGTGTGCCATGTGGCAATCCTCTATAACTAGATTGACTTAACTAAAGCTAAACAAATTGAACCATGGTCCATTCTAATCATGCCACATGTCAGTTAATGGTGACAACTTGTGGAGCAAAACCCTTATGCCTGGCGATGACAAGCTGGCTACATAAGAAATCCATGGTCGGTGTTTGAAGTTGCCTTGTGCTTGTGCCTGATGCTGCAACTCTTCTCCTTTGTCTCAGGCTGTATCTTGAGATCGATTTGCAAATTTCAGCATTTGTGGTCACGTGGCAATGTGGTGAAGTAATTGCATAGATGAATGAGAGGAGGCCAAAAGTTTTGTGGGAGACTGATCATGACAAATCGTGGGCAATGGCTACCATCGCTACCTTGCCTATGCTGAAGGCTATCGTGCTAGAGGGCACCCTCAAACGTGCCAAAGAAGTCACTTCACTCGATAAATTTGCGTGGTGTTCAGTTTGAAGGTCCTGGTCTAGAGATATCCATCGGCGAAGCAGGGTGCAGGTGGACATTGTGATGAAGGCGACTCCTGTGTTATGTAGAGGTTTGCTTGACTCATTGGTGTTGTGCAAGCCTTCGATGTGTAGTCATTTCGTGGTAGCTAGTGGATAGTGTTGTGCGCACAGGTGGAAAGGCTTTGAGGGCCGATCGGTGACTACCTGCCATTGTAGTAGCGCTTAGCTTATTGAGGTTGCTCGGAGGTGGGCCGTTTGCTGCGCCTCTATATGTTTGCGGCATAGAGATAGAGGCATGGGCCATGAGAGTAGATGGAATGGAAAGGCTCTGCTCTTCGTTGAGTCTACAGGTCGAGTCGTTGGCCTCTTCAGCAAATCAAGAGAAAGAATCCAATTGTTTTTAGCCCGTCCAAACTCTTCACGATGGAACGACAAACTATCCAATACGGATCCGATCAGTGAGACATATCTATAACTGAAGTGCCCGAAACGTTCAAAGTCCTTTCTCTACTTCTGATGTCATTACTACTCCTTCATCTGATGGCATAACTACTACTCTATCTAGAGAGCAATGTGTTGATCATCTTGATTTGCATCTTGCACACACACAGGCTTCTGATGATAGTGTTGATATTTATGTTGATTTGCCTATTAATTTTGAACATGGTTCTTCTCATGACTGTGTTGATGACTTTGACATCGTTGATCATGCAATGGTTGCTCATGAAGACCCTACTACTTATACAGAAGATATCTCTTATGCACAAAAGGGTCAATGGCAAGAGGCCATGGAAGCTGAATATGATTCTTTAATCTCTAAAGGTGCATGAGTTCTTACTGAACTACCTCCTGGTCGTACTCCTATCAAATGTGAGTGGGTTTATAAAACCAAAACCAAAGCCGATGGTTCTTTTGACAAGTTTAAAGCTTGTTTGGTTGCAAAAGGATACTCACAAATTGCAGCATGATACATTTTCACCCGTTGTTTGTAGTACAAGCTTTCGGGTACTCTTGGCTTTTGCTACTCAATTTGATTTGGATATTCATCAAATGGATGTGAAAACTGCTTTTCTAAATGGAGATCTTAAAGAGGAGATTTATATGGAGTAGCTAGAAGGGTTCATAGGCCCAAATTGCCTTGTGGGATGCTATTTTTATGGACGCTTTACACATGTCCTAGTCAGAACCATCTTGTTTGTCGCCTTCATCGTGCTCTTTATGGTCTAAAACAAGCTTCCCGTTCTTGGTACATGAAAATTGATCAGTTTCTCACATCTCAAGGTTTCAACTCTTGTTTCTCTGACCCCAACTTATATGTCAAACATGTTTGTCATCCTTGCTCTTTATGTGGATGATGCCATACTTGTCTTAAACAATCTCGGTTTCCTACAACATGTCAAGTAAATTTTATCCTCAGCATTTGATGTTGTTGATCTTGGTGACATTCATTCATGTCTTGGTATTCAAGTTCAGCAATATCGTCACAAGGGAATTCTGCTACTTCGATAAACAAAATTCATTCAAGATGCACTTTCAAAGTTTGGATTGATGAATGCTCACTGTGCGACCACTCCTTGTCTTGTGAGCTCTATAAAAAATACTCGATTGACTCATGATGTTGTGGCTTCACATCAACTCTATGCCAATCTTGTTGATTGCCTATAGTTTGTTGGGTTGAACACTCAACCATATATTCTTTTTACTGCAAATTTTCTAAGTCAATATCTGGCTGCTCCCTCAATGCAACATTGTTATGCAACAAAACATGTTCTAAAGTATTTGAAAGGCACTTTCGACTTTGGATTAGTTTATTAACGTCATGCAGATCATCTTCTGTGATGTCTCTTGACTTTTGGGATATACATATGCAAACTGGGCAAGCTCTCACTTCTCTATGCAGTCTATAAGCGGGTAATTGCTTCTTTATCAATGGTTTGGTCTCTTGGGCAAGTAAGAAGTAGTGTTGTATTGTTGTTTCTACCACAGAATCTGAGTATGTAGTGGCCTCTCTAGCAGAATTGGTTTGGTTGTGCCAATTTCTTACAGATATTGGACATCCTCCCTCATCGAGTACTCCTCTCAAATGTGATAATCAAAGTGCCATTAGACTGGCTAAAGACTATGTTCAACATAACAAATCCAAGCATATTGTTATTCATTATCATTATCTCAGACATGAAGTGAAGAAAGGGATGATAATGATGGAACATTGCCCCACTTCTCAGATGCTTGCGGACATTCTCACTAAAGGACTTAGTCAGGCACGCTTCACAATGCTATGACCAGAACTTGGAGTTCTTGCATCCTCTCTTTTCCAAGATTAATACTCCTATGGTTGACTTTTAACATTTGTATATAGATGCACATCTGCATTGCTGGCAATTTATGATCATCAATACATATTTATAAATAATTGTACAAATGCATCACTTTAACTCTAGTATGATCAACTTATATACTTGTATATAGGAGCTCGGGTTTTTTCCTTGTGCTCCCCAAGGGTTTTTTCATCTGTAGCTAGAGACCTTTGTTAGAGTGGGACTGTTAGGCTATATATAGCTTGCTCTAACTTGAACTAGGTCTCACCTATATATATGTAACTTGTGATCAATATGAATCAGTCTTTTGGCTCTCTTTTGGTGTGTCTCTCGTCTCTTCTTCTCTCTCAACAAAAATGTGTGAGCACAATGATTGTATAACAAAATTCAATAGAGTGATAGAAGTTGTAACATTGAAAATCCAATCATGCTCAATCCATTGTGAGAGAGTGCAAGGCATAAGCCCTTCCTTTCATCAAGGAAACATGCTACATCATCTCTTCTAAAGCTCATCTTGTAGATGTCCTTCTCATCTTTGATATGAGATAATGAAACTCGTGATTCTTGGAAAAAATTCAAGTAATTCCATCTGTTTTTCCCTTTATCTGGCACTTGTAAGGGCCTAAGTCTTCCTAACGTATAATAAAGTTGATTATTTTTTATGGAAGAAAACCTAGGAAAAAGAAATGGAATACATGATGGCACATTCATCATAAGGGCCTCTGATTGGGGGTAAACTTTGAGAAGTGGTTGCAATGATTCTCAATCTTCATGTTTAGAATTTTCTCAAGCCTAGCACTTTTTCTAGTTATACAGTTCATGAAGCACTTGTAGGGAAAATCCTATTGAGAGAGAAGAAGAAGAGATGAGAGACACACCAAATAGACTCCCAAAGACTGATTCATATTGATCACTAGTTACATATATATATAGGTGAGACCTAGTTCAAGTTAGGGCAAGCTATATATAGCTCTAACACCCCCACTCAAACAAAGGTCTCTAGCTATGGATGAAAAAACCCTTGGGGAGCACAAGGGAAAAACCCAAGCTCCTATATACAAGTATACAAGTTGATCATTTGTATAATTATTTACAAGTATGTAATGCAGATGTGCATTTATATACAAAAGGTCACCCATAGGTGTGTTAATCTTGGAAGAGAGAAGTTGCAAGAACTCCAAGTTCTAATCGTAGCACTGTGAAGCATGCCTCACTAAGTCCTTTAGTGAGAATATCTACAAGCATCTGAGAAGTGGGACAATGTTTAATCATTATCATCCCTTTCTTCACTTCATGTCTGACATAATGGTAATGAACATCAATATGTTTGGATTTGTTATGCTAAACACAGTCTTTGGCCAGACTTATGGCACTTTAATTGTCACATCTGAGAGGAGTACTGGATGATGGAGGATGACTAATATCTGCAAGCAATTGTCGTAGCCAAACTAATTCTCAAGCTACTAGAGAAGCTGCTGCATACTCAGATTCTATGGTAGAAACAACAACACAAAATTGCTTCTTACTTGCCCAAGAGACCAAGCAACCATTGATAAAGAAGCAATTACCGCTTATAGACCATATAGAGAAGTGAGAGCTTGCCCAATCTGCATCTGTATATCCCAAAAGATCAAGAGACATCACAGAAGATGATTTTGTATGACGTCGATAAACTAATTTAAAATTAGAAGTGCCTTTCAAATACTTTAGAACACGTTTTGCTGCAGACCAATGTTGCATTGAGGGAGCAGCCAGATATTGACCTAGAAAATTGGCAGTAAAAAGAATATCTGATCGAGTGTTCAAACTGATAAACTGTAGGCAACCAATAAGATTGGCATAGGGTTGATGTGAAACCTCAACATCATGAGTCAATCAAGTATTTTTGATAGAGCTCACAAGACAAGTAGTGGTCGCAGAGTGAGCATTCGTTAAGCCAAACTTTTGAACTGCATCTTGAATGAATTTTGTTTGTCGAAGTAGCAAAATTCTCTTGTGACAAAATCGCTGAACTTGAATACCAAGACATGAGTGAATGTCACCAAGATCAACCATATCAAATGCTGAGCTGGATAAGATTTTCTTGACATGTTGCAAGAAATTGAGATTGTTGAAAACAAGTATGGACGTGTCATCCACATAAAGAGCAAGAATGACAAAAAGAGCACCATCATGTTTGGCATATAAGTTGGGGTCAGAGAAACAAGAGTTGAAACCTTGAGATGTTAGAAACTGATCAATTTTCATGTACCAAGAACGAGAAGCTTGTTTTAGACCATAAAGAGCACGATGAAGGCGATAAACAAGATGGTCTTGACTGGGAAGTATGAACCCTTCTGGTTGCTCCATATAAATCTCCTCTTTAAGATCTCCATTAAGAAAAGCAGTTTTCACATCCATTTGATGAATCTCCAAATCAAATTGAGTAGCAAAAGCCAAGAGTACCCAAATACTTGTGCTACGAACAATGGGTGAAAAAGTATCATGATAATCAACTCCTGCAATTTGTGAGTATCCTTTTGCAACCAGGCGAGCTTTAAACTTGTCAAAAGAACCATCAGCTTTAGTTTTGGTTTTATAAACCCACTTACATTTGATAGGAGTGCGACCAGGAGGTAGTTCAGTAAGAACCCATGTACCTTTAGAGATCAAAGAATCATATTCAGCTTCCATTGCCTCTTGCCATTGACTCTTTTGTGCAGAAGAGATAGCTTCTGTACAAGTAGTAGGGACTTCATGAGCAACCATTGCATGATCAATGATTTCAAAGTCATCAACACAATCATGAGTAGAACCATGTTCAAAATCAATAGGCAGATTAACATAAATATCAACACTATCATCAGTGGCCTGTGTATGTGTAGGATCCAAATCAAGATTGCCAACACATTGCTCTGCAGATGGAGTAGCAGTGATGCCATCAGATGAACGAGTAGTAATGACATCAGAAGTGGAATTTGTATCAAATAGAAAAGGAAAGGTAGAAAGTAAGGACTCAGTGTCCTCTGCATCCTCGGTAGACTATGCCCCTCCCATTAACTACTCATTGAATATGGCATCACGATTGATTATCACCTTCTTAGAAGAGGGATCATAGAATTTATAACCTTTAGAATTCGGAGAATATCCAATGAATATGACCTTTTTGCCAGAAAGATCTAACTTTTTCGGTGTCTCTTTTGGTACATGAATATAAGCAATGCAACCAAAAGTTTGAAAATGTGATACAGAAGGAGTCTCCCCTGTCCAAGCTATGATTGGTATCTGACTAGAAGGTGCAGTTGTAGGAAGATGATTTTGCACAAAGATGGCTGTCAGAAGTGCTTATACCCAAAAGCTTCGAGATAATCCAGAATGAAGGAGCATACATTGCATAGCATCAAGAGAAGTGCAATTCTTACGCTCTGTGTGAGCATTTTGTTGAGGAGAGTATGGAACATTATATTCACGATGAATCCTACACTATGTAATAATCATTAAAAAGATTAGAAATATATTCTCCACCGTTGTCACTACAAAGGGTCTTGATCCGAAAACTAGTATGAAGTTCTACAGCACTTTTATATTGCTTGAATACTGATAAGGCCTCTGACTTATGTCGCAAGAGAAATGCAGTTGTATATCTTGACCAATCGTCAATGAAAGTGATGAAATACCTGTAGAAAGACTTGGATGGAGGAAAAGGTCCACATATGTCAGTGTGAATAAGATCCAATAAAGCATATGAATGAGTTGAAGTAGATGCATGAAAGGGTTTTCGATGATGCTTGCCAAGAGCACAATATTCACATAGGCCCATGTGAGGACGAGCTGGGAGATTCATACCATCCACAAGATCATGACAATTTATAGCAAGTAGCTTGGTAAAATCCGAATGAACAAAACGATGATGCCATAGCTTGCAGTCCAGATCACCAAGGGCTATAACCACATTAGCAATATCATCATTTAAGGAAAGTTGAAAGAGGTTGCCATTCCGAGGAGCAACTGCTATGGTATGTCCATATTTTTCAATCCGACACTGTGTGTGGTCAAAGCCAATAAAGAGACCAAGATCAACAAGTCGTGCAATAGAAAGAAGATTTCTATGAAGATCTAGAACATGGAGAACGCCTCGCAAGACTCTTATTGAAGAAAAAGTGCCAAGATATAAATCTCTAATGCCCATGTCTTGACAAGTATTGTCATCAACAAGATAAACCAATTTCTTGTGAGGAAGAGCATGATAATTATGTAAGCATTGAGATTGATATGTCATATTACCAGTAGCACCAGAATCAACAATAAAAGTGGAACCATCTCGGACATGAAGTATCCTTTCTGGAGAGACATCAGAACAAATATGATTTGCCTCTTGATGCGTATGGGCATCTTGTTGTTGAGCATCATATGCTTGAGTACGTTCACGATCATAACACCTCTTGTAACACCGAAAGGATGGATGATTTCCGCCACAATATTCACAAGGAGAATTATTGGATAAGCAGGGTTGCTTAGTGGTAATACCATGTTCCTCATCATATTGCCAAGCCCCAACAATCAGAGATAACATGACCATGCTTATCACAGTAAGGTTTCTTAGGATATTTGAGACGAGAAGAATTGCCACCTCTATATGGATGACCACCATGTCCATAACTACCACGTCCATATTTGAAGAAAGGACGCTTGCGAGCAACACAAGCTTCTCTCTAAATCTGCATCATCCATTGTTATCATCACAGATTCATGAAGGTCTTTACGATGCTCGCATCGTTGAGCGTACTCAATCAAAGAAATACATGTTTGATCAAAATCAATCTCGTTTTTATTGGAAAGGATGGTAACAATATTATCATATAATGGATCCTGGATTGTGTCGAGAAGATAGGTCACCAATTGATTTCATGGAATAGGTGCACCGGCAACAGCAAGTTGATTGACGATATTCTTGAATGAGTCAATATGAGTTGTCATAGAAGCTCCAACTTTGTACGGAGTGCTCAAAAGATTATGAAGATAAAGAATCTATGTGACAGATTTCTTCTCAAAAGTAGAAATGAGATATTTCCATATTGCATGAGAAGAAGGAAGGGCAAATACATCCAGCATAAGAGAATCATGTAGAGCAGATAAAATATACCGACGAGCTGCTTTATCACGAGAATGCCAATCAGCAAAGTCAGATCTCCATTGCTCAAAGAGAGGGCCTTGAGTCACAAAAGCATGATTCGGAGTTGCATCAACAGGTTGGGGTGGACAAACGAGATCACCAAGAACAATATCTGAAAGATTATCACCTTCGAGTATCAATAACATCTTCACTTTCCAACCAGAAAAACTGTGTCCTTGAAACAGAGGAACAGATCGTTGGCCAGAAGGAAAGCCATTGACGATTATAGACGTTGCCATCATACTTCGGGAGAATACGTTTGTAAGAGCTCACGTCAATGATCAAGAATACAATGGTCGCTCTGAAAATATAAAACTCGAGATACCCCAAAAAAGAATAGTAACGTGAGATGGGAGTATACTAGAAATAGCATGCATGCCAAGAAAGCACTATGAGCTGGTTGATCATGAAAATACGATATTTTTAGAGAAAATCAGAACTTGTTGATCACGAAACGGAGGTATTTTTGGCGAAAAGCACTACAATCGTATTGATCACGAAACCAATACGTTTATCATGAAGCCATGAGATTCTTGGTGAAAAGCAGTACGAGCGTGCCGATCATGAAACCAAGAAAAAAGTAGTCGTCACGAAAACTGACGGAACTTTCTGCTCTGAAGTCCAATTAGGGCATTTAAGTGCTCAGAACGAAGAGCACGACGATAACTTTCTCAAATTCGCACCAAAAGACCTCTAAAAAACCACATCAAGTTAGACATGTCAAAATCGACAAGAGAAAATAAGCAATGAGATACTGAAAGCGCTGTGTAATCAAATCAACAACTAATACTTCCTGGCTTTCTTCATTACAGTGAGCATACAATAGCAAAACCTTTGTAGCTCTGATACCATGTTGAGAGAGAAGAAGAAGAGATGATAGACACACCAAATAGACTCCCAAAGACTGATTCATATTGATCACTAGTTACATATATATAGGTGAGACCTAGTTCAAGTTAGGGCAAGCTATATATAGCTCTAAAAAATCCCTCCCCTTTTGTTTTAGTAACACAATTAAAAAATCAATGTGGCACAATGTTTATTAATAAAATTGAATGCATGCAAATACATACAAGTCTAAGAAGCAATCTACATCCTTGCATCTTGCAAACCTTCAAACACACACAAGCATAGATACAAAAAAGTACCTATGTGGCCATTGATGCTCATATTCCTCATTTGAATGTCAAACCAATGCAACCATCATAGAATTACTCACCACTTAGGACAATGAATAATGGATAGGATATATTGAGTCTCATACTAACATGAATCTATTTAAATCTAGGACACTATGTGAGAAAGTCAAATTTAGGGAAAGTATTGAGGGAGTCCTAGTTTGACCACCTTATGGTGATTGGAAGCAATTGGGAGCCATTAAATAAAAAAAGGATGAGCTTAGTCCAGATTCCTTTATCAAATCTCTAGGGCTTGGGGTGCCATATATATGTTGGTAATATTTATGGGGTGACCTTTGAGACACTTTCTTGACGTCAGGGCGGCATTCCTATCAATTTAGCAAATATTGTACTTATTGTCACCCGTACTTTGCCAATTTTGTAGGGCGTAAAGCGATCCTACAGGCTGGGACCTAGACCTTTAGGTGATATCCATGTGCACTTTTTATTTATTTTCATTTTCACAAATAAAATATCATCACTAATAAAGGGGTGATATCCATGTGCACTCAAATAACTAGCTGGCTCGAAAGAAGAAAGGCCAAAATGTGCTGGACGGGTGAAGGAGGAAATTGGAAGCTAAGGTTATACATCTTCATCAAGGGCCGAGGTCAGTGGAAGAGAGATCACCACCGTCCAATCAACAAGCCTTCCAAATCAAAAGACGGTAAAACCTCCATCGAAAAAGGTCAAGCCTCGAAGTCCAGCCCCTAAAATGTGACACGTACGAATTGCAACCAATGACACCATTACCAAAGGACCAGTGGAAATTGGCACATCACCTGTGGCGCCATGCCGATCACCTAGTCCGTCTCCCAGTCATCACATAGTCTGACTGCACCAGTTGCGGTTCTCACTAGACATACCACATCATCACTCACAGTTGTCAGAGTTCTCCTCTACTGAGTCTAATGTAGTCCCGTCGTGCCCTCGCACATTCGTAGCATAGCAACTACCCTTATGCTCAGAGCAAAGAGGCTCAGATGACAACCGAGGCATCACCGACACACCCGACACGTGGAGATCGTGCCCATCTCGTTGTCAAAATTATTGTAAAAGCTTCATTAACCACACCGAAAATTTCTGATGATCATTCCCTGTATGCACCGCTCATCATCTAGAAATTAATGTGAGTTTCTACAAGCTAACTCATGCTGCGATCTGTATCGAAGACTTACCGTAAGAACTATACGAACTAATTACGGACGTGAAAGCGGCGAACTGGTCGATGAGCGCGAGTTGCATGCCCGGTAGTGTCTGGCTCAGAACGGTAGTGTTGGCTGCCAGGAGTGTGTTATGATAATATTGAAGGATTGTTTACACTCCCATAGTTTTGACCGGAGGTGATGTAGGGAACACATCCCAACGGCTCAAGCTGCTGAACTGCAAATTTTCGAAACCCGATGTTATATAAACGCTGTAGATCTGCGGTCATCTGTGCTATCACTATAGGGCAAAGGAGCAGCAGACCCTGCAGAGTCGATAAGATCGGAACGGTAGTGAGTAATACAGTAAGTACTGGTATCTTACAAAGAATAATGCAAAAAGATACAAATATTTGGAGATTGCATTACCTGGTTAGTGGGATCCGGGCCCGACATGTAGGCTGAGTAATCGTTTCCGGAGAGAACATTAGCAGAAGTTTAGATCCCAGGTTATTCGAATAGGTTCCATCCTGGATTAGAGCTTCCATTTGGCCGATGTGATCCGGGATGGTCGGCCATTCCGGACCCCAGGTGTAGAAAACACCACTCCCTCCGAAAGCGAAATTCATTCCCGCTTGCAGCTGATCCTGTGAAGCAGAACCCCTGTCTCTGTAGTTCACTGGTGGTCTGAGATTTGCAATTGCAGCTGCACAGGTGCAAGCGTTAGTGTTGTGATGCACACATACAATATATTGCTATGTGAGAATACAGGTCTTCTTCAGGCAGGTATAAGGTGGGCAAGTTTTACGGGAGAGCAGGCGTACCGATGACGTCAGTAAGGACTTGGCCATTTGAGTATCTGCCGCTGGTGGACCCGGGCCACGTACTGCCGTAGGGAGCTTTCCAGGGTACGCTAGTCACAGAGGAACCCTGAGGGTCATGGTTGCCGGTGTCGGCAAAGGAGTCTCAGAAAACGAAGATGGATGTGGGACTATCGGCAAGAGAAACATGCGAATAACCTCCACACAGTGATAACAATCAGCTATGTTTGCTCTGTTTGCAGGAACCGATCAAGCTCACTAATGGTCGATATACGTTTTCGCATGCAAGAGGGAGTGAATCGAACAATATAGAGGTCGAAGAGCAGAGCATCGTACAGAATAGGAGGAGGATAAGGAAGAAGCAGAAGGAGGCAGTCATGATGCCAGGAGCAATACAGGAACAGGAGCAAGAGCAGCTACGTTATATAAGCGAATGGAAGAGACTAGCCAAGGTAGCAACCTCGCCATGGACGACGCCAGGGCTCGGAAGACCTCGCCATGGACAAGGCCGTGGACGAGAGACCCGAAGCCTAGATATAATAGATCATAGAATTACACGACGAGTCAATTACAGGAGTATGGCTCACCTTTGGAAATGACGATCTTTTGACTTGCCCTCATGAGCTCAGGATATAAAGCCCTTACAAGTAGAGTGTTCAGCTCTACAAATTTACTACATGACTCAAATATGTGCCCCTAACTAACTTTTTGGCCCTGCAAAGGGTCTTAGGGAAGGAGAGGGTTTTTGGGAGGTGGGTTGGGAAAGTGGGGGTTTGTGAGTAGTCAGTCAAGTTGACCGGGTTAGTGGGGACTAGGGTTACGTCTTAGGTTAATGATGTAGTTAGGAATGTTTGACCCAAATAGGAACTAACCCAAGATCTTACTAAATTTGTTTGACCCAAATAGGAACTAACCAAGATCTTACTAAATTTGTTTTAGCAAGTTCTTTTATTGCAAGTACTTAGTAGCTACCCCCTTAGCCTTCCATAGCAAGCAGTAGAAGAGCAGCAGGAGCAACAATAGTAGATGGTGAGTGATGAAGGCAGAGGTTCCAAGTAGGGCCAAAGTGGTATCGCCACCTTGTTTTTAAAATGTTTAGTATCAACAAGGTACCACAAATGCTCTAGCTCATTGCCTCTTAGTTCATTGGGGCATACAGCTTCTGTAATAAATGTGGCAACAAGGATGTCCTAGATTAGTTACTTTTTTTTTTTGGGGAGCAAATCTAGATTAAAGAGAAACAAACATTGAGTGAAGAATGTAAATTTATTTACTCTCATTTACTACCCCTATTTAGTTAAAAGGTGGGAAACATGTGTAGTGAAGAATGTAGGTTTATTTACTTTCATTTACTAAGCCTATTTAGTTAAAAGGTGGGACACATGTGCACGATTCATCATACATTCATGATTTCCAATGGGGCTAAGTTGAATTGTCCCCCATATTTAACATTGATTTTCTTATTTAGGCGGGTATCACACTTGTCCGCCAAAATAGGGTAGGCGGGGTGACACCCAATAACAATGTGCGCCCACTATGAGGCGACTTCATACATGTCTGCCTGCCCATAGCAAAAAAATGAGTTGGAATCCTAGTCACCCCTGAAATTGAAGAAATTCTTGGGCAGCCTCTATGCGGCACCCAAGGGGGTGTCTGTCGTCCACACACCAATCAAAATACATGGCAAGAGTTAAACCCAGGACTCGCAGGCTCAAGGTAGAGAACCTTACCAATTGTCGTAACAACATTTATTGTAACAATGGCATCGCATTTACTATTTACCATTAAATGTCTACCCTGTTGTGAAAGGGGGTCGGATGGATGTGGCGTTCAACAAGCTTTCGAGTGCTAGACAAGCAAATTGGGGGTTTCCTCCATCCACGAATAGGTGTGAGACCCCCCTTAGTAATGACCATAGATAGATGGGTCTTTGGAAAAATTATGAACTCCATACAATATCAAAATAGTCTTGAGCTAAAGGCCATTTTGTGTTGTAGAAACACTCATGCATGTGACATATAATTCATCACAACTCTCTGTCAGGTAAGAAATCCAAGGGGAGATATATTTTGTACATAATCTATTGCTTGTGTTTTATTTATTTTGAAAGCACACAATAAATTGTTAGATAATTGCACTTTAAATTTGCGCCAATGTCAAATTTGTTTCTATTCAAAACTTTAAAATGTCAAACAACAGTCACTTGCTATGTATTGGTAAGGCACTATTCATGCAAGAAATAACCAATTGATGCGAGTTCTCCTAGGGAATGTTATAATTTCAGTACAAGACACGGGCCTCTTTCCAACACTCTGTATCGATGCTTGGCAGGCACAAGCACGAAGATCGTCAGTGTGGTTGGCGGGCATGGAAAGTGTCGGTGTAGACGTCAAAATCTCAGTCGGTATGGTGGTCGGTATGTATGCAGGTATAGAGGTCGATATATACCGACATACATACCGACTAGTACCAACCTTTCCATTGACGCTTTTACTGATGCTTGCACCGACTTCGCGGTAAAATTTTTCGTACCGATATTTTTACGAAACATCATTTCCAAGGTCCCAAAATAATTTTGGACCACAAGTTTGGTCATTTGAAAGATAAAAAATATAAGAACATGTACACCAAAATTGAGATCAAAACACTCATATATTGATAGTGAACTTAATATACAAATTAATGTATGAAATGTCACTATAAAAATGTGAGGGCCAAATTACACATAGGAAGTCTCGTCAATTGGTATTGTTGAACCAAGTTAGCCATGACTCCACAATCATATGTGACTCTCCTTGAATCGATGAGTTCCACATGAAAATGCCGTCCATGTGACCACAATGCACTGTACTTTTTGTGCTACAAAGGAACATGATTAAACAATGAGGATGCATTTTGTAGCGATTGTGATCATAAGTACCCAAATTAAGTAGAAAAGTAAAACACTTACATGTGGCATACATCGGACTACAAGCTCCCACTCTCGATCCGTTACGTCCTCTCCATCATCTTCGGCTTCACGATGACGAAGAGCTTCTTGTGGCCAATCATGGGACATGTGTTTGGGAAGAAGAGCAAGGTTTGATGGATATGACACTCTTCACCTGCGCATGACTCTAAATCTCGTCCTCTCATTTATTCTTTTTTCTTTGGCCTCCTCATACCTCTCCACCCATCTTTGCATCTCGGGACTATTGAGGACACAAAACTTATTGAATTTTTCTCTTTGCTCGCCATCATCTTTCTTTCAACTGCTTTACCTTGGGCTTTACCTTGGGGAACCTCTGCAATGACACGATCATCGTCCTTGATGTTCCAAGCTTGTGGCATATCGGGATCCATGGATGCAAGAAACTCTGTGATGTATACTGATGAATCTTGCACAAGTCATGCCTCCGCCATGCTTACTTTAGGTCTAGCTAGTCTTTGCCTTACAAATGCCTTCAAGTTTTTCATAAACTGTTCAAGGAGAAACATCCAACGACTATGAACGGTTCCTGCAATGGCGACCTAATCAGCTACATGTACAAGCAAGTGCATCCGACTCATCATAATGCTTGAGGGAAAGTGCTTCTCAACTAAGCACACAGCCTCAATGGAGTCCACCTTATCCCTCTCGATGCTCGATACAAAAATCTCTTTTTGTAAGGTCCACGTACTCCATATGCACCTGTAAGATTCAATATTTTCTATCGATCATTTAAAATTATATGAAATATAATTAAGGTGATATGATAGTAAGCATACTTGACAATGCCATTGATCTTGTAAATAGGTTGGAGTTACTTCCATTGGATAAGCACTCGTGCTTTGAGGTGCTCTTCTATTTGTAGAGTGGCCACAAGCTCAAGATTGGTACACCACCGTTGTGCATTGTAGTGGGACTTCATTAGTGTTGTCTTCCATTGCCTCGTTATTGTGCACTAGCAATTGGAGTTCAAGCTTGGAGATGACTATCTTTTGGGATTGCACCGGGAGCTAGATATTACTCACCCTAAACTCACTAGAGGGACCACCTATATAATCTATGGATAACAGAGAACTACCATGCTATTTGGGTGCAATCTGTTGTGTTGTCTTCTTTCTCTCTCTCTCTCTCTCCCTTTTGCATATGCTTTCCAACAATGTCTTATTTGAATGGGGATAGTTGTTTCAAAGGTGAGAGAATTTGAATATTTGCAGTATGTAAACAATGATTATATCTGAAATCTATCAAATTCCCTTTGTTCTTCTGTGATGGAATTGATATGTAATCCTTTGATTTGTGACTTCCCTTATCGTTACCATCCTAATGGATGAGGATGTCTACATTGTGAGTTCTTGAGCTATGTATAATTACATTATGAGTTTGAATGGAAGGTAATGTACACATTATGAGTCCATGAGCTATCTATAAATATTGTTAGTTAGTTGGTACCTATGTATTGTTTTTCTAGAGTTTGTTTAGAGAATGCACACTATATACATTCAAAGCATGTGCTAAAGTCAACGTGTAAATTAAGAAGCATTTATGCATGTGGTCCATTTCTTTGCATGTTCACTTTCAAGTCTTTGGAATCTAATTAGCCATGATATTTACCACACTCTTAGATTTTAATGCCTTAATTTAATGTGATCTAGCTAACAACAAGAAACCAAAACTGATCATAAGGTGAAAAGAGCATGTGTGTGGATGCATGTGCTCATGCAGATATTGTGCATAGAGAGATAGACAGAGAGAGAGACATGTGTGCACGCGTGTGTGTGTGTGTGTGAGAGAGAGAGAGAGAGAGTATTTTAATGTTCATTTTCCATGTATTTCTACACTTTGCAATTATTTATCTAGTCTGTATTTTGATGTTGAATTGTGATTCATTGTTTAATCTTTGTCACGTTAATGAATGCGTATGTGTCATTTGGAACATCCTTATGTGGACCTTTTTTTTCTTGTGGTTTATGTGTCATCGACGATGTGCTCACAGCGGTACTTTGATGCATGGTGGAGATTTCCGTCCGACCGACCTTGACCTTGTTAAAGGTTTTTATGTGGAACAATGGACTTTGATGCACGGTGGAGATTTTCGTCTGGCCGACCTTGACCTTGACGCATATATATGAAACTTGTAAGTTGTTGTGTAATTGTGTCATATTTATCTGGCTTCGAGTCTCTTGTCCATGGCGAGGTCTTCCAAGCTCACACACGTGTCCAGTACGGTGAGGACTTCCGAGCTCTACGATTGTGGATGGCAACATCACTACCATTGTCTCGACTCTGCTTATATAACATTACTGCTCCTTGCATTGACAACATTCACAATGCTCCACTTCTTCCCAGCTCCATATTCCAGCAGCATCATGGATGCCTGCTTGCTCTTGTTCCTCGTCCTATTATTATTCAGTACGATGTTAATCTACTTTTCTTCTATCTTCTATTTACTCCAACTTGCATGCAAAAACGGGTATCGCCCATCAATGACCTTGGTCTCTTTTTTCAAATAGAGCAAATATAGCTAATTGTTATCTCTATGTGCAGGTCATTGGCATGTGTCCCTTGCCGCCATTTTCAGAGACTCCTTTGCCGACACTAGAAACCAAAGCTCCCTACGGTAGTTCCTGGCCCTCCGACAGATACTCAGATGGCCAACTCGTAACTGATGTCATCCGTGCACCTACCTTAAGGCCCTTACTTGCTTTGTCCCCTTCTTGCTCTAAGTCTCGTTTCGCCCTGCATTCACATACAATATATTGTATGTGCATCTTAATGCTAATGCTTGCATCTGGTTGCAATTGCAAACCTTAGACTACCGATGAACTACAGGGACAGGGGTTCTGCTTCACAGGATGGGCTAGAAGCGGGAATGAATTTCGCGTTTGGAGGGAGTGGTGTTTTCTACACTTGGGGTCTTCAATGCACCACCATCTCGGATCAGGTTGGCCAATTGGAAGCTATAATCGAGGATGGAATCTATTCTCATAATTTGGGATCTGCACTTCTCCTTTACATTCTCTTGGGAAACGATTACTCAACCTACGTGGCAGGCCAAAATCCCACTGCAGCAGTGATGCAATCACAAAACATTTGTAGATCTTTGCATTATTCTTTGTAGGAGATACCACTCCTTATCGTATTAACTACAGCTCTTTGCATTATTCTTTATAAGAGATACCACTCCTTACTATTGTTCCGTTTGTAATGACTCTGTAGGGTCTGCTGGCACTTTTCCCAAAAGTGATAGCACAGATGAACACAGATCTGTAGCGTCTGTATAACATTGGATTTTGAAAGTTTGTAGTTCAATTACTGGAGGTGGTGGGATGTGTTCCCGCTATCACCCCCTTGCAAAACTATGGCGGGGGCTGTTCAAGTAAATTCAATATTTTCGCATATTATCATAACTTACTCCTTAGAGGCAACACTACCCTTTTGAGCGAGTGCCTACCGGGCATGCAAGTTGCGCTCATCGACTAGTTTAGCCCCTTCTCGAGAGTAATTATTTCACCTAGTTCTTACGTTAAGTCTTTGATATAGATCAAAGCAGTTGTTAGCTTGTATAGATTCACATTAATTACTAGATGATGAGAGGTCTATATAGAGAATGATCATCGGAATTTTGCAATGTACATTGACAGGGTTCGACGACCCTTACTGATTGTGCTGTGAAGGAGCATGTGGACTTGTAGATGAGTGAGGTAACGTAGAGTACACATTGTGCAATGATGTCCCAAGGAAGTTTTGGTCGGATCTCTATCATCCTACACATAATGGGTGGGTGGCTGTGGGAGAATCTTACAAGGATATGTTGCAAAGAGTTCTAGTGTGAGTTTGTGAACTTGCAAAGATGGCCCCCCTTCGAATGATACTATGATGGTGTCCACAAATAATGACTATTCAGGTTCTAGAATCCACATTCATAATAAGTGAGACTAGTTGCTCTCCAAATTTATCCTTGCCAAATGTGATATTGATCTTTTATTGGATATATGTATTTTGCCAATACCACTCTATGAGACAGGTAGGCCTTATGGAAAAAGTGATGAGAAATTGCATAACATCTTGCATTAGTTCAACATGGTCTCATGTTTTGAACATAAGATCTGGCCAATTGGGTGGGAATGAAGAGGGGGACTATGGCACAAGGTGGAAGGGAGAGGGGGAAGAGGAGCATGTACATGATGGGAGGTGGAATGTAGAGATGGAGACATCAAGGGAAGAGAGTCATGCTTTATTTGAAAGGAAGGATGGGGGGGGGAAATCAAAGTACTAGAGGTGGCTTTACAAGATTGAGCATGTCCCATCAAGAAATAGCCCCCTCCTTTATAGCCAAGAGAGGGGGTCTCTCCCAATAAATGCATCCTCCCACATGCATGGTGTGTGTAGAGAAATCTCCCATGTGGGCTAGGAGGGTACGTACTCTCAATTGTATGCGACAACCCTTTGGCTCATTTTTCCACATAAATCAAACCCCATATCCCAAGTCTAAGATACTCCCTTGGTCTCTCCCCAATTTTATAATACGTACAAGTGGAGGGTTGGCACAAGGAGTCTTGCCACCTCATCCTACTTTCCCTATTATTTAATTTGCACTCTTGGACTATCTACACCCCCCCCACATGGGCCTATCCTACATGGAGGGAATAATCCAATATAATATCCATCTCCAATTATTTTATATTACTTCTCCCATGGTCCTTGGGCCATGTCTCACTAAATGCAAGCATGGGACCGCCTAGGTGGAGGGGTGGCACATGGAGGAACCATGCCACCTTAACATTTTATAATATTACTACCATGGATTATGTACATAACACCTTATGGGTCCTCTAACGTGGAAGGGTGGCACATGGTCATGCCCTGCCACTGCAACCCTGGGCCCTATGCACACCATATTGTATTATACTATTGCCACACATACAAGCACACACACATATTTATGTCTTTTACCTTGGTCAAATTTATCCATAATAGTGTGTGTGTGTGTGTGTGTGTGTGTTTCTCTCCCTCCCTTTGTGTCTTTCCCTCTCTCCATGTCCCCCCCCCCCTCTCTCTCTCTCTCTCTCTCTCTCTCTCTCTCTCTCCACACCATATAGAGTACAAAAGAAAATGATTAGGAGGGTTGGGAATTTCCCATCCCTCCTAACCGCTTTCTTTTGTACACATATCTCTCTCTCTCTCTCTCTCTCTCTCTCTCTCTCTCTCCCCTTCAAGCTCTATTGCACCTCAATAAACACACACAGCTTGAGAACCAAAGAGCATGTCCTTAAAGAGCTAGTCCCTTGTTCTCTTATAGAATCAATCATCTTCATCTTCTTCACTCTTAAAGAGCCAGTCCCTTGTGAGGTCTTATTTGTACAAACATTGTAGATCCTTCTCTATATTCCATGTTGTTGTTGCCAGAGTGGATATTACTCCTGGCATTTCTCCACTCCTAGCATTCAACTCCCCCTCGCCTCCCTCTTGCTCCTCTTCCTCTTCTTCTTCTCCTCCCCCTCCTCTTCCTCTCCTGTTCTATCCTCCCCCCCGATGACCTGCTCTTGTTTGAAGAGAGAGAGAGAGAGAGAGAGAGAGAGAGAGAGAAACTGGAAGCCAATAGAAATTGCACGGTTGAGGAGTGGAGAGCTAGTCTCCCTCGCGGATTCGAGGGGTAAGGGTTGAGGAGGAGGAACAAGGAAGGAGGAGGAAAAGAGAGGTAAGTAGAGGAGGAGGGAGGGACGAGGAGAAAGAGGGAGAAAGAGGGAGGCGGAGGAGATGGAGGAGGAGGACGAGGGAGGAAGGAGGAGGGAGGAGGAGGAGGGAGGAAGGAGGAGGAAGGAGGAGGAGGGGGGAGTACAAGGGTAGAGAGTGCAAGGGTAAGGGCATGCTAGAACACGATAGTGTAAGATATCATGGACGCAATGGAGATCAACCACATGAACACAATAGTGAGCTTGAACACTGAACCCCAAAGAGTGGGAGCTTCATTCCATTGAGAGATATTTATACATGTTGATCTCTACACAATCCTTAGGTACCTCCATGGTGGGACCTCTTTTGTAGATCTTCTTTGCAAAATTGTAACATGTACACGTCATTTGTAACATTTAATCATGATTCTAATTAAAAACAAAATATCTAGGGCAGGATGGGACTGAAACAAGTCCCATCTTGCCCCACAATTTTTCTTTTCACTTCTATAAAAATGTCGATATATACAGATGCCTGTACCAACACTGCAGTGTCGGTATATATCGACCACTACACCGACTCCCACACCAACATTGGTGATCATATGTTATCGAAGGTGATATCGACTCTTGCACTGACTGATTCTTTGCGATGTCCGCAATGACGCACATTCTGACACTTTCTAGTTGTTTTAAAAAAGAACTTCGTATTTAGCATCGATATCAATGTCGAAAAGCGGCATGCGTCTTATAGTGTTTTCTCTTTCTCATCCACATAGGCATGAGATCTGCTTTCCATGCTTTAGCCTACACCTCTCACTGGAACACAACTCGAGGACTTATGTTATACTTGTGAACACCTATGTTACAATGAGCAACGACATGACTGTAGGTGACCAAAACCCTAAGAAGTTGCACTTGGGAGAAACAGTGAACATTTTGGCACCGCTGCCGAGGAGGTTAGTGCCTGAAGCAAAAGCAAAACACGTGTTTGCCTGTGTGAAAAAGCACCCCCTTCAAAAAACCATTCAAGATACATCCCTCAAGGCAAAGGAGTGAAAAAGGGGAGGTTAGCACCTAAAGCGAAAGCGGAACACGTGTTTGCCTATGTGAAAAAGAACCCCCTTCGAAAAACCATTCAAGATACATCCCTCAAAGAGTGGGAGCTTCATTCCATTGAGAGATATTTATACATGTTGGTCTCTACACAATGCTTAGGTACCTCCATGGTGGGACCTCTTTTGTAGATCTTGTTTGCAAAATTGTAACATGTACACGTCATTTGTAACATTTAATCATGATTCTAATTAAAGACAAAATATCCGGGGCAGGATGGGACTGAAACAAGCCCCATCTTGCCCCACAAATTTTCTTTTCACTTCTGTAAAAATGTCGATATATATAGATGCCTGTACCAACACTGCAGTGTCGGTATATATCGACAACTACACTGACTCCCACACCAACACTAGTGATCATATGTTATCGAAGGTGATACCGACTCTTGCACTGACTGTTTCTTAACGATATCCGCAATGACACACATTCTGACACTTTCTAGGTGTTTTAAAAAAGAACTTCGTATTTAGCATCGGTATCAATGTCGAAAAGCGACATGCTTCTTGTAGTGTTTTCTCTTTCTCATCCACACAGGCATGAGATCTGCTTTCCATGCTTTAGCCTACACCTCTCACTAGAACATGACTCGAGGACTTATGCTATACTTGTGAACACCTATGCTACAATGAGCAATGACACGACTGTACGTGACCAAAACCCTCGGAACTTGCACTTGGGAGAAACAGTGACAACATTTTGGCACCGCTGCCGGGGAAGTTAGTGCCTGAAGCAAAAACAAAACACGTGTTTGCCTGTGTGAAAAAGAACCCCCTTCAAAAAACCATTCAAGATACATCCCTCAAGGCAAAAGAGTGAAAAAGCCCCCCCTTTTTTCTTCCTTCTTCCCCCCCCCCCCCCCCCCACCCCTCTCCCTCCACCTCCCCCCCCCTCCTCCCTCTCCCCCCTCTCTCTAACTACTATAAGGCCCTTAGGGCCTTGGGCCTTGGCTGCCCGTGGAGCCTATGTGCCACACAGCATCGGCCCTCATCCGACACTCGCTAGCCCGGTCGGCCCTCTACCACCAGGCCTTTTGTGCACCCCCCCCTCTACTTTCATGCCCCCCCCCCCCCCCCCCCCCTCTTGCATCTCCAACCCCCCCCCCCCCCCCCCCCCAACACACCTCAGCCCCCCCCCCCCCAAGCTCTCAAAAAAAAAAAAAAGGCAAACTAACCCTTAAAAAACCAATTTTAGTTAGGTTAGTGGAGCTTAGGGTAGGTTAGATGACCATAGCTTGAGGTTAGATTAACGTTAACTGTGGATCAGTTTAGTAACTAGCTATAGTTAGTTGGAACACCTATTTCATTAATTTTGGACTTTTTGTGTTGTTTTTGAACGAAGCCCAAAAATCCTTCCCAAATGAAAACTTTACTTTGTGAAAATAACCTTCCCAAATCAAAATTTTACTTTCTGAAAATATTCTTCCCAAATCAAAAGTTCACTTTGTGGCACTATCATATTCACATAAGAATATGGTTTTTTCAATCTGTACTTTTGCACCAACATGCAAAAATTTGAAATAATCCTATATTAGAAATTGTAGCTATATCTAAGTTATTTGTTAATTTAATTATTTTTAATATTTTACCTTGACGTTTTTCCTTGACGTGATAAATTTATAAATCCATGAAAGGAGACTTAAATATTTCATGAAAATAACATTGTCACTCGCAATATGCACAAAATTTTTAAAACTTTTAATAAATAGAAAAAAGACATGATGCCATAAGACCCAAGTTTTGTATTGAACCAAAGATGTATAATAGCAATTATAGCTATTATTATATGATTACATTGAGAGACGTTGCTCTCAGCTAGAGTCTTTATATCCAAAATGATATAGATTGAACATATGTTTACAATTTAAATTGTTGCTCTTAAAGAGCCTCAATTCATGCCATCTGCATAATTTGACTCCCCATTGTCTTATTGCTCAATGTCACGACAGTCCCTTGCTAGGTGCCATTTGCATAATTTGACTCCCACTTGTCTTGCCAAGCCTTGCCCCTTGGGTGCATTGACTCCCCATTGTCTTATTGCTCAATGCTATAGTTCCTTGCCAGGTGCCATCTGCATTAACTCCCTATTGTCTTGCCAAGCCTTGACCCTTGGGTGACATCCAGTGCAAAATACATGTGCCATCATCCGCATTAACTCCCACAAGTTGTCTTGCCAAGCCTTGCCCCTTGGGTGCATTGACTCCCCATTGTCTTATTGCTCAATGTGATAGTCCCTTGCCAAGTGCCATCTGCATTAACTCCCTATTGTCTTGGCAAGCAGGTACCCTTGGGTGACATCCAGTGCATATTTTGACTCTCATTTGACATAGGACGTGATGACTCTGATTATAATTGTCTTGGATTGGCTTCTTGCCTAGTACCCAAATAAAATCCTTCAATGGACTTCAATACAAAGCTTTAATCATGGACAATCTTCATTTGCACTGTCTCCTTCTACTTCCTCCATGGCGAGCATCCTTAAAAATTCGTGTATATGCAAAATAGTTTGTTGTGGTATTTTTATTTTTCCTTCTACATCATATCCCATGCGCTTCTTTGATTTCTTTGCCCTTGAATGCCAAGACACTATGATTGTCTCCGTCGAAACTTGAGAGACCGCTTCATCATTTGGGACCCACTCCTTCATTATACAATTAGTATACAATGTGTTGTTATCCATATTCTCCTTCCTGCCCTTTGGCTCATCCCATACCGCTGTAAATGTTGTAGCTCTCCCTTGGTCATCTCTTTGCACATCAACTACTTTTGCAACCCAAAACTTTACATTCTCATATTCATCATCCGATGGACGAACCACAACAAAACAATTGACCTCTATATCTACTTGTGGCATAAACTCTCTCTTCTTCGGTTCACAATATGGACGTGGGAGTAATGATACAAATTCATTTTCAAAGACTGGAGCTGGGCGCAAATCGTTATGAACATTTGGCCAAAACATATTGCATTCTTCCTTGACATCCTTTGAGCCTCACATTCTCTCAAGGTCCTTTATTAAATTTCGTGTCTTGTTAATTACAGTGGTAGTGTGTTCTCTCCAAGTAGGCTTCGAATCAGGATATCTCCGGAGCATTTCCTCTTTGTATGTAATAAATGCTTTTAATCCTTCTATTTCACAGTTAGACCTCTCATTGAATTCTTGTATAGGAGCCCATGTTGGATACCTTTCCTTGCTGGGAATTGAAGTTAAGAGACTGTAAGGTTCTTCAGGTTCCCATTTTATATCATGAGAATACTGTTGCCATTGCATTACAGTTTTTTCATCTTAAAAAAAAAAAATGAAAGTAATGTGGATTGGTATGACCTATCAATGCATCACCACCCATTTGTATGAAAGGTAGAATGAAGCTCTTCCAATCATACATTCTTTCGAGCCTCTCACATACTGTACTTTCCTTACGTCCACCAACTTACCTGCCACATCTTCTTACCAAGTCATCTATTGTCTCCACATCCTTGCATTTAAGCTCCCTTGAGATTGTGCTAAAAACTTGATCGATATCCTCATGTGTATGCCCAACATACAAAAATCCACATTCGACCTCATTGAAGATTCGATGAGCAACTAGCATGGAGCAGAATGCAAACATGAGTACATTCTTATTTTCTCGCCAGCAATTATCAGCTTGTATTCTCAAAGTCGGTGGTAGGCGACCTTTTTCTGCATGTATATTGCGAATTGCCTTCATAATAGATGTTACAACTTGATTTCTATCATGTAGATGCAAGGAATCAATCCATATATCTACAAAGAACTTAATTCCATGCACTAACACTCCACATAGATGTGTCTTTAGAAAGTGCTTTCCTTGTAATTTAGGTGGAGTGGCAACAAAACGAGGCAATGTTGTATTATTCTGATCCATGCCATCTACAATAAGGCACATGTAGTCATCGGGATGCGAAATAGCTTGCTCCTTCCAAAATGCATATTTTTGTCTGGAATGTCGAATAAGGTCATGATGAGATTTTCGGATTTTTTTGTATAATTCCCTTTGATTTGGACATGTTGCACTCTCAATCGCTCGCTTTAAATCATCACAGACATTGCACTTTAACATTTTTTGCCTCCTTGGGACTTTAACATATCCAAAGTTCTTCTTCCAAAGAGTATACAAAGTATGAGAAGAAGCTACGGCATCCCCTCTTTGCCTTTGCTTTTCTGCAATAGACTCAAATACTTCGAGCTTTGTCAAGCCCATTGGAAGGTGCATTTCAGTGATCGCGTCACCGTTAGGGAGTTTGGTAGATATATGGGGTTGAGGTAAAGCATTTTCATCTATGAAGTCTTGCAAAATTGCTGCTGCCCTGACAGTTGAGATTCTTGATTTGGACCTTCCTCTATTACTGTGAATGCTAAATTTATTGCCGCATACATCTTCGCTTGCAACATAGATATCCCAATGCATTTAACATGTTCTCCTCCTTCATTACTCTCTTCCTCTTTGGTTGCTTTTGTGGATCTTCCTGGATTCGCTTTCTCTTCATGCATATGTATGACCGTTTTCGTTCCTCATGCACGTTGTTATCTGTATTTATGCACTTCTTCTCCTCACATTTGTTTGTAACCAAGCATCCATGATTGGTCATTGCATCCTTGTCCATATCACAATCAAAGTTAAATATTGAATAATCCTCTGTTGATCTCATCCTCGTTTTTAACATACTCTTAGGACCATTCAATGAATTTAATATTCTACGAGAGTATTGAGAACCTTGAAACTCTTCCACTCCTGAGAGAACATCACTCATTGGGACATCTTGCATGGCTTTCACAAATCCACAAGCTTGATTGACACCAGGTTTGTTAATATGCATGAACTCATCCACACTTGACAAGACATCGCTATTGAAACCTTTGCCCTTCTCACTGTGCAAGAATTCATCCACCCCAGATAAGGCTTCGCTTCTAAAATCATTTTGTTTCTCGGAACCAGTGAACTCATCCACTCCTAATAAGATGTCACTTCTATAATTGAGTATATTGAAATCATCCACATTTGAAGTGAGAGAGCCTGGCACATGGGCACGCTTTTTAATAGGTCCTTTGATATTGTAGTATATCTTGTCTTTATCATTGAAAACCACGTGCCTCTTTCTCATGTTTAAAAATTGCATGCTCCATCTCATATTCTTGCCTACCTCATAGTAGGGATCACATAAGGATGTTATGTTATCAACCATACCATCATCAGTGACTTTTAGAATCCTCATCTGTGCAAATGACCATTGCTCCACTTGTTCAAATCCCAATACTTCACCTTCAGCTATAGTCTTATTTGCAAATGATCTCATTTGTAAAATGTCCCCTATAGTAAAATCCAAGGTGGTGCACTTTGTATTCTTGATAATGTCTGTTGCATAAGTCTCATCTTTGTCCCATGCTATAAATGATTTGTTGGATGTATTGTAGGGCATAACATCTCCAAGTGTTTCCATATCTCCACATTTATACTTTAGCTCAACATGTGCGCTAAGAATCTTTGATACAGTAATTGCCACCTTATCTTCGCCAAGTTTTTGAAAGTGGCAAACTGAATTGGGATCACTATCATGGATTGTAGCAAATGCAACTACTTCTCTTTTGCTACATAAAATCACATCCATCCCTAGAACAAAATATATAGCCATCTCCTTTGTGAGAGTCCTTCGCAAGCAAGCTGCAGTAGCAACAATTACATAAATATTAGTCTCTTTTTAATAATCTACTCATTTATTATAATTTTTAATTAGTACTTAATTTATTGGTGGGAGAAGTTATCCGATCAAGTACTCATCAGATGGACACGCCAAGTTATCCTTTGCATGGTCGATTGAGCATTAAATACTATTTTTGCTCTAGTGTCATGCACATCTATAAAAAAACACGAGCCTGCTAGGTATGTTATCCAATCAAGCACTTATGGGATGGGTGTGCCACTTTTCATGTAAGTCAATTCCACCTAGTTGAAGGTGTGTGCAAAGTATTGTGCCCATCGGATATGCTTTGCATTGTCGATCAAGCATAAAACACCGTTTTTGCCTTAGTGTCATGCACAACCATGAAAAAACACGGTCCTAAGTGTGTTAATCAAATAAGTACTTATTGGATAGGGGCTCCACTTTTCATGCAAGTCCGTTTCAACTAGGTTGAGATGCATGCAAAGTATTGTCACCATCGGATATGCTTTGCATGGTCGATTACGCATTATACAACGTTCTTCCGATAGTGATATGCACATCTGCAAGAAAAAACGCCCTTAGGTATGTTATTTGACCAAGTACTTATCGGATGGGTGTGCCTCTTTGATAAAATTTCAATACCACCTAGGTTAAGGCGTAGGAAAAGTATTGTTCCCATCGGATATGCTTTGCATGGTCGATCGAGCATTAAATACTATTTTTGCTCTAGTGTCATGCACATCCGTAAAAAAAACACGCTGCTAGGTGTGTTATCCGATCAAGTACTTATGCGATGGGAATGCCACTTTGCATGTAAGTCAATTCCACCTGGTTGAAGGTGTGTGCAGAGTATTGTGCCCATCGGATATGCTTTGCATTGTGGATCAAGCATAAAACACCTTTTTTGCCTTAGTGTCATGCACAACCATATAAAAACACAGCCCTAGGTGTGTTATTCAAACAAGTACTTATCGGATGGGGGCTCCACTTTGCATGCAAGTCCGTTTCAACTACGTTGAGGTGCGTGCAAAGTATTGTCACCATCGGAAATGGTTTGCATGGTCGATTATGCATTATACACCATTTCTTCCCGAGTGATATACACATCCGCAAAAAAACACGTCCTTAGTTGTGTTATCTGAGCAAGTACTTATCGGATGGGTGTGCTTCTTTGAGAACATTCCAATACCACCTAGGTTGAGGCATACGAAAAGTGTTGTGCCCATCGAATATCCTTTGCATGATCGATCAAGCAATAAATACTATTTTTGCTCTAGTGTCATGCACATCCATAAAAAAACACGCTGCTAGGTATGTTATCCGATCAAGCACATATGGGATGGGAGTGCCACTTTGCATGTAAGCCAATTCCATCTAGTTGAAGGTGTGTGCAAAGTATTGTGGCCATCGGATATGCTTTGCATTGTCGATCAAGCATAAAACAACGTTTTTGCCTTAGTGTCATGCACAACCATGAAAAAACACGGTCCTAGGTGTGTTAATCAAATAAGTACTTATCGGATGGGGGCTCCACTTTGCACGCAAGTCCGTTTCAACTACGAAAAGTGTTGTGCCCATCGGATATACTTTGCATGGTCGATCGAGCATTAAATACTATTTTTGCTCTAGTGTCATGCACATCCGTAAAAAAACATGCTGCTAGGTATGTTATCCGATCAAGCACTTATGGGATGGGCGTGCCACTTTGCATGTAAGTCAATTCCACCTAGTTGAAGGTGTGTGCAAAGTATTGTGCCCATTGGATATGCTTTGCATTGTCGGTCAAGCATAAAACACCGTTTTTGCCTTAGTGTCATGCACAACCATGAAAAAACACGGTCCTAGGTGTGTTATTGAAACAAGTACTTATCAGATGGGGGCTCCACTTTGCACGCAAGTTTTTTTCAAGTACGTTGAGATGCGTGCAAAGTATTATCACCATTGGATATGCTTTGCATGGTCAATCACGCCTTATACACCATTTTTTCTCTAGTGATATGCACACCCACAAAAAAACACGCCCTTAGGTGTGTTATCTGACCAAGTACTTATCGGATGGGTGTGACTCTTTGAGAACATTTCAATACCACCTAGGTTGAGGCATACAAAAATTGTTGTGCCCATCGGATATCCTTTGCATGGTCGATCAATTGAGCATTAAATACTATTTTTGCTCTAGTGTCATGCACATCCGTAAAAAACATGCTGCTAGGTATGTTATCCGATCAAGCACTTATGGGATGGGAGTGCCACTTCGCATGTAAGTCAATTCCACCTAGATGAAGGTGTTTGCAAAGTATTGTGCCCATTGGATATGCTTTGCATTGTCGATCAAGCATAAAGCACCGTTTTTGTCTTAGTGTCATGCACGACCATGAAAAAACATGGTCCTAGGTATGTTATTCAAACTAGTACTTATCGGATGGGGGCTGCACTTTGCACGCCAGTCCGTTTCAACTATGTTGAGGTGCGTGCAAAGTATTGTCACCATCGGATATGCTTTGCATGGTCGATCATGCATTATAGATTATTTTTTCCCGAGTGATATGCACCTCCGCAAAAAAAACACCCTTAGGTGTGTTATCTGACCAAGTACTTATCGGATGGGTGTGCCTCTTTGAGAACATTCCAATGCCACCTAGGTTGAGGCGTACAAAAAGTGTTGTGCCCATCGGATATTCTTTGCATGATGGATCGAGCAATAAATACTATTTTTGCTCTAGTGTCATGCACATCCGTAAAAAAACACGCTGCTAGGTATGTTATCCGATCAAGCACTTATGGGATGGGAGTGCCACTTTGCAGGCAAGTCAATTCCACCTAGTTGAAAGTGTGTGCAAAGTATTGTGCCCATCGGATATGCTTTGCATTGTCAATCAAGCATAAAACACCGTTTTTGCCTTAGTGTCATGCACAACCATATAAAAACACGGTCCTAGGTGTGTTATTCAAACAAGTACTTATCGGATGGGGGCTCCAGTTTGCACGCAAGTCCGTTCGAACTAGGTTGAGGTGCGTGCAAAGTATTGTCACCATCGGATATGATTTGCAGGGTCAATCACGAATTATACACCATTTTATCCCGAGTGATATGCACATCCGCAAAAAAACACGCCCTTAGGTGTGTTATCTGACCAAGTACTTATCGGATGGGTGTGCCTCTTTGAGAACATTCCAATACCACCTAGGTTGACACATACGAAAAGTGTTGTGCCCATCGGATATCCTTTTCATGATCGATCGAGCAATAAATACTATTTTTGCTCTAGTATCATGCACATCCGTAAAAAAACACATTGCTAGGTAAGTTATCGAATCAAGCACTTATGGGATGGGAGTGCCATTTTGCAGGTAAGTCAATTCCACCTATTGGAAGGTGTGTGCAAAGTATTGTGCCCATCGGATATGATTTGCATTGTCGATCAAGCATAAAGCACCGTTTTTGCCTTGGTGTCATGCACAACCATGAAAAAACACGGTCCTAGGTGTGTTAATTAAACAAGTACTTATCGGATGGGTGCTCCACTTTGCACGCAAGTCCGTTTCAACTATTTTGAGGTGCGTGCAAAGTATTGTCACCATCGGATATCATTTGCATGGTCGATCATGCATTATACACCGTTTTTTCCCTAGTGATATGCACATCCGCAAAAAACATGCCCTTAGGTGTGTTATCTGACAAAGTACTTATCGGATGGGTATACCTATTTGAGATCATTTCAATACCACCTAGGTTGTGGTTTAGGAAAAGTGTTGTGCCCATCGGATATCCTTTGCATGGTGGATCGAGCATTAAATACTATTTTTGCTCTAGTGTCATGCACATTCGTAAAAAAAACACACTGCTAGGTGTGTTATCCAATCAAGCACTTATGGGATGGGTGTGCCACTTTGCATGTAAGTCAATTCCACCTAGTTGAAGGTGTATGCAAAGTATTGTGCCCATCGGATATGCTTTGCATTGTCGATCAAGCATAAAACACCGTTTTTGCCTTAGTGTCATGCACAACCATGAAAAAACACGGTCCTAAGTGTGTTAGTCAAACAAGTACTTATCGGATGGGGGCTCCACTTTGCACGCAAGTCCGTTTTAACTACATTGAGATGCGTGCAAAGTATTGTCACCATCGGATATGCTCTGCATGGTCGATTACGCATTATACAACGTTTTTCCCGTAGTGATATGCACATCCGCAAAAAAACATGCCCTTAGGTATGTTATCTGACCAAGTACTTATCGGATGGGTGTGCCTCTTTGAAAAAATTTCAATACCACCTAGGTTAAGGCGTAGGAAAAGTATTGTGCCCATCGGATATGCTTTGCATGGTCGATCGAGCATTATAATACCATTTTTGCCTTAGTGTCATGCACATCCGTAAAAAATCACGCTGCTAGGTGTGTTATCCGATCAAGTACTTATGCGATGGGAATGCCACTTTGCATGTATGTCAATTCCACATAGTTTAAGGTGTGTGCAAGGTATTGTGCCCATTGGATATGCTTTGCATTGTTGATCAAGGATAAAACACCGTTTTTGCCTTTGTGTCATGCACAACCATATAAAAACACGGCCGTAGGTGTGTTATTCAAACAAGTACTTATCGGATGGGGGCTCCACTTTGCACCCAAGTATGTTGCAACTATATTGAGGTGCGTCCAAAGTATTGTCACCATCGGATATGATTTGCATGGTCAATCACGCATTATACACTGTTTTTTCCCTAGTGGTATGCACATTCGCAAAAAAACACGCCCTTAGGTGTGTTATTTGACTAAGTACTTATCGGATGGGTGTGCCTCTTTGAGAACATTTCAATACCACCTATGTTGAGGCATACAAAAAGTATTGTGCCCATCGGATCTCCTTTGCATGGTCGATCGAGCATTAAATACTATTTTTGCTCTAGTGTCACGCACATCCGTAAAAAAACCACGCTGCTAGGTACGTTATCCGATCAAGCACTTACGGGATGGGCGTGCCACTTTGCATGTAAGTTGATTCCACCTAGTTGAAGGTGTGTGTAAAGTATTGTGCCCATCGGACCGTTTTTGCCTTAGTGTCATGCACAACCATGAAAAAACACGGTCCTAAGTGTGTTAATCAAACAAGTACTTATCGGATGGGGGCTCCACTTTGCACCCAAGTCCGTTTCAACTACGTTGAGATGTGTGCAAAGTATTATCACCATCGAATATGCTCTGCATGGTCGATTACGCATTATACAATGTTTTTCCCATAGTGATATGCACATCCGCAAAAAAACATGCCCTTAGGTATGTTATCTGACCAAGTACTTATCAGATGGGTGTGCCTCTTTGAGAAAATTTCAATACCACCTAGGTTAAGGTGTAGGAAAAGTATTGTGCCCATCGAATATGCTTTGCATGATCGATCGAGCATAAAACCATTTTTGCCTTAGTGTCATGCACATCCGTAAAAAAACACGCTGCTAGGTGTGTTATCCGATCAAGTACTTATGCAATGGGAATGCCACTTTGCATGTAAGTCAATTCCACCTAGTTGAAGGTGTGTGAAAAGTATTGTGCCCATCGAATATGATTTGCATTGTCGATCAAGCATAAAACACCATTTTTGCCTTTGTGTCATGCACAACCATAGAAAAACACATATACTTGGGAGCAATTTCCTAGTGTGGTGGCAAAAAGGATGCATGCAAAGATAATGTTTGAGTACTTTCAGGATGCACAATATGCTCCTCATATTCAAGGATCTTCACATGTAGGAGATCAAAAAGCTCAGACTTTGATGCAGGGACAATAAGAACAGGCACACTGTCACAAACGTGTAGAACATGAGCGCAAACTTCTAGAGCAAGAAATGGTGGATGTAACTAAGGATGATGAAACACAAGCCTTGAGTGCACAGGAATTCAAAAAAATTGAAGAAGATCAAGGTCGATCCACTGCAGTTATGCTAGAAGCTCTTGCTAGCAAACCACGACGTGAAATGCAAAAGGCTAGTACTGCAAGAGCCACGGTTCCAAGCAGTAAAAAAAGACATCGTCCCACTATAGAGAGAGATAATGTGGATGAAAAATGGTTAAAAGAAGAGAAAGATGAAGAAGACTCAGAACTCGAGGCTGAAGATGATCAGGATGAACTCACATCAATCAAAAATCTTAATCTGCGTCTTAATGAAGCAGTTACAGATGATGATGTGGGATATATCTGGGGTCAAAGGATGTGGTTTGTGAATGCCAAAGATGTGGAAGCTGCAGCTCTCTTTACTAATAGCCTAAGCCTTGATATATCCTATGCAATGCAAATATACGAGGCTTTGAGAGATGGTAAAAAACCTGTGGCAAGCAATGTGGTCTTGCGCCCAATAATGTTTTGTCCAATTAAAAATAGTTTTTTGGATCAAATAACATTTACAGGGCCTACACATTTCGAGGAAACCTTCAGTCGATTCTTTAATGACACTCTTAAAAATATTCCACATGAACAAGGCGAAGAGGCACAAGGTGAGAATATGCTAAAGGAAGCAAAGAAGGAATTCCTCCTTCATTGTAGATTCCAGCCCATTGATGGTCAACATTGGGCTTATGCTTGTAATCAAATCGCAAAGGAAGCAAAGGAGGTCAAAAGAATCACTCCAGAACAATTTGCAAAGATAAGTTCATTCCATTATTATCCTGCAACAATCTGTATATTCAAGCATGAGATCAAGTATTTGATTGAGTCCGAAAGACTTAATCATTATGTCCATGGAAAGCATAAGATATCCTCAACATCAGAGGTCTTACAAGAGGCAAGGGTTATATGGACAACATTTGGTTCTCCAAATCCTGATTTGAAGCAAAAGGTCACAAAAGCAGATGCCGACACACTCACGAACTTCTATACTTCTTTGAGTGCAGTTGTGCCTAGGGGAACTCAAGAGCGAGAAGAAAGTATGACAAGCCTCAAGGTGGTGAGGGACAGATATGCCGACTACACTTCTATCATATTTCGTCCTATTGAAGTGTTCAATGAGATGCTTGAAACGTGCATTGCTTGTGAGCGTGGACAGTTGACCTATGAAGCTCCTTTGTTTATCTCCAGAAAGTCAAAGGTAATGGATAAGAAGGAGTTGACAGCAAGGATGTGGAGGCCTATAAAGTACTTACCTGACAAGTATGCATCCATGGCAGCACAAAAAATTTTAAAGAAAGAATGGTTTTTTGGAAAAAAAGACAAAGACCGCTGCATGGAAGAATGCATCAATGTACAGGTGAGGCGTGATGCAGTGCATAGTGCCATTAAGTATTTGCTGTCAGAGAAACAAATTCCACTTACTCATTGTAACATTGACTATAATGTGGTGAAGCATATAGCTTCTTTGTCAACACCCAAGGTAAAGCTATGGGCAAACAGGTGGATTAAAAAGGATGAAGATGGGTCAGAAATAGTAACCTCTTATATGAGAAAAGAAATCCCACAACAGGTGCTTGCATATGTGGAAAGATTAATCAGCGAGATAAGGATGCCGACAGATATGCACCAAAGCTTTCAATTCAATGTAGAGGTTACGGCAGAGTCTGGAAAGCTTGTGAACTTCAAGGGAGTCTCAGAAGATGACTTCTTCAAGAATGAGTCAGCGTGGGATAAGCCACAACTATTCTTTATCAATGAAGTTTCTAGCGATGATATCCATAACTTCATTGATAGAATAGTATATACCACCATTAACAAAGTGGCGATTTGCAACATTGTCATTTTTGTTGATAAAAAAGACAAAGAAGCCATGTAGGTTACTCTAGAGCGAGCATATTCATCAGATTTGAAGATCTATAGTGGTGTTTATGCAGTAAAGAGAGGCAAGAGAGAATGTGGCATAGCGATTTAATCTCTTGAATCATTCTTTTTGTGTATGCGGAGTCCCAACCCTGATCACTCCTTACAAAAGAACATAAGAGAGAATTCAAATAATTTGAGATTGATGCTAGAAGAGCAAGATATTCCCAGGTCCATACATTATCAAAAAAACAACTATGGAAGTCTTGCAAAAAGTGGGAGTCTCTTGCTTACGATGATGGAGAATTTGCTATCGGAAGGTTGGGAGGTCACCTTGTGCAGGATGGGATATTTATTTGAGGATCTCCTCAGAAAAGGCAACTCCACAAATATTATTGAAAATAAGCATTTCATGGCTTATTTTCAGCTTCAAGCAGATCTAACCACAGGCTATGAAAAAGAGATAGACCATAAGGACATTGATGACATGGATGATTACCTTGAAGATCATAATGTCCCAGTTGATGATGATGAAAAGATGGACTTACATGACCCGTTCAGAGAGAGGTTGGTGGATGAAGACAAACATGATGATGCCTTCTTTGATAATTATGGCTCGCAGGGTTATGAAAAAAGGCCACTACGACAATACTTAGCGGTATGAACTCTCTATTTCTCAACTAAATACAATTTTTTAAATAAGATTTAAATTTAAAGATAATGAATCTAATCTCTCATATTTGTTTATAGGCAATAGAGGGAGAAGAAATGGATGAAGTCAATACGGAGGCACTCCCTTCTACTTCAACAATGCAACCACCTCTAAATGTGATTGAAGAATCCCATGAGCACAAGAGCTTTAAAGACATGATGGAAAATCAGAATGACCCCAAACATAGAATACAAGCTATGACAGAGACCCATTCTGCAAATTTAGCTGCATTGGATAAAATGGAGAGCTCATTTGAAGTTAGGATCATTTTGAAATGAGAACCTCAATATTTGAGCTTTGGTAGAGAGGAGGGTTCAATCCTCTCCAATCCTTTAAAAGAGGTTAATGACAATGTTATCTTGGCCATTCTCAGGTAACGTTTGTTTATTTGTTGCTACTTCAATGAGCTAACATTTGTTTATTTATTCACAGTGTAGTTATATATATTAGTTTCCTAGTGCAGAATGCAAATCAATTCTATGAGCTAATGTTTGTTTATTTCTTAGTGCAGTGTAGTTATTTCTCAGCTTCCTAGTGCAGTGCAGCATCGTGTCTACATGCTCGATGCTCTCCTTTATTCTATTCTTAGCTCTCCTCAAAAGACTATAGAAGATGTTTGTACCTGGTTAAGCCCTTTGAATTTAGATGGGGTGCGAGTCATCTTAATGCCTTATCATGAGGCGTAAGTATCAACTCTAACCTTATTTTCACTATTTCTTTGGTAAGTTTGTGTAAAACAATAATCATTTTTATTCATGTCGTGTAGCTCACATTGGAGTCTGATCGTCGTCTGGGACCTTGAACTCAACCGTTTGTGGTTTGTGAATTCAATGGAAGGCTATCATGCCAACTCCCCAAGGTAATTATTCTCTTAATATTTTTGATACTTTCTTATTTTGTATCTTATGATCATGACATATTAATATATTTAATATGTCATGATAGACAGTGCTGCATATCAGCTAGTATCTGTTGTCAAAACAATGGCAGAGCAACAAGATCAAGTAGAATTCTTAAGACGTCTGCCAGTGGAGCAAAAAGATGGGCACAGCTGTGGGTGGAGAGTTGCCTACAACTGCATGTTGTTTCTTAGAGAGATTTTTGACTTGGAGTTACGAGTCAAAATGGAATCATATACAGAAGCCAATCTGCTAGCATTTTGGGCTGAGAGTATTCAGCGTCTAATTACTACTATTGGGAAACGACTTGAAAATATGACTACATTGCAGCATGTATAAAACCTTATCTTTATACTTATATGCTTGTTCAAGCCTTTAATTGGGATGTGTAAATCTCATAACTTTTTATATTTTCCTCCAAGAGGAGAAGAGACTGAGTCTAATGAAAGCATGCTATCTTTATACTTCTATGATTATTTAAACCTTTATTTTTATTTGGGATGTGTAAATCTCATAACTTTTTAAATTTTTCCTCCAAGAGGAGGAGAGACTGATCACTCTAATGAAAGCATGTATGAAACCTTACTTTTTAAATTTTTTCTCCAAGCGGAGGAGAGACTCACTCTAATGAAAGCATGTATGAAACCTTATCTGCTTGTTTAAGCCTTTATTTGGGATGTGTACATCGCATAACTTTTTTATATTTTTATAGCAGAAGGACGATGTAGAAGACATAGCAAGTGAAGAAGAATACGATGTAGACTACTCTCTCAATAAGATGAGTCATGAAAATATGAATCTATTGGAGCAGATTGGAAGTTCATTCACCGCTATGTTGTTAATTCGACAACAATCTCATTTTTTTGAATTTGGTGAAGAAGAGATTTCAATCCTCTTGAATCCTAAGAAAGAGGTTAATGTCAAAGTCATTACAACCATCCTCAGGTTTGATGCAGCCTTTTCCTTGGCTTTATACTTTGCTTATTTTGATTAAACCCAAGAAGCTAATAATTTTTTTTAAAATATAGTAATGTTATAGCAAATTTTCCGCAAAATATACAAAGCGTTTCATATATGCTCGATCCTCGTATTTCGGAAGTGCTTAGCAACAAAGAAGAAACCATAGAGGATGTTTGCAAGTGGTTGAAGCATGTTTCTATGAATGACGCACGAGTTATTTTTACTGCATATTATGAGAAGTAAGCATCAAACCCTACTTGTTTTTTCTATTGCATTGCTAGAATTGTCTCAAACACAGTAATTATTCTTTATTGATAATGCAGCTCACATTGGAGTTTGGTAGTCATGGACATCCTTGCGAAGAAGTGCTGCTTTGCCAACTCAATGACATCCGTCCATGGCACTATGTTAGAGTAAGTATAGACTACACTTGTTGTCACTTCTTGACATGTAGATTGATATGCAATGCACATATTCACTGTTGTTATATGTTTTGATGTGCAGATCAGCTCAAAAGTTAGTAGGTGCTATCGACACAGTAATGCGGCAATGTGACTTGGCACAACAAATAGAGTATATAACATGTCAGGTATCACATCAAGAGAATAGCCACATCTATAATTGTGGATGGAGGGTGGGCTACAATTTCTTTTTGATACTCGGTCAAATTTTTGAGATACAAAATGACACCACACTGTCAACATATACGGATTTGCATCTCTATGCATTTATAACATGTACCATTCGAGCAATCATTAAGGGCGACATTATGGACCCTCCCACAAGGCAAATAGATAATGGCTCAGAGGAGTGCGAAATGAATGCCGTCAAAGAGTCAAAGGGGATAGAAGACCTCAACTCTATAAACATGGCTTCATTGGAAGAATTGGGAAGCTCTTTTAATGTTAGGGTTATGATTCAACATAGACCTCAGTATCTTGAATTTGGGGGAGAGGAGATTTCAATCCTCTCTAGAGCTTCAAATGAGGTCAATAACAACGTTATGATGGCCATTCTCAAGTTTGATACAAACTTTTTCTCTGCTTGATAATTCAATATTTTGATTAAATCTATCTCACGATTTGGTAGAGCCGTACAAAATCATGTGTATATGTTGGATTCCCTCCTTTCTTCTATACTTAGCGATAGCAAAAAGACAATAGCCGATGTTTGTAAATGGTTACAGCCTTTACATTTACATGGCGTGCGAGTCCTATTTATGGCATATCACGAGATGTAAGTATCATGGCAACCTTTATTTTCATCTTATACTGGCAACATTGTGTTAAATAATAATGGTTCTTAATTATTCGTGTAGGGAACATTGGAGTCTAGTGGTTTGGGACCTTGAAGACAACTATTGTTGGTTTGTTAAGTCGATTGCAGGCTTTCATGTCTCAGTGCAAATGTAAGTATTCTATTAATCTATTGTTACTTCTATATTATGTACCTTATGTAATAGACACACTAAGAAGAAGTAGAGACTGAGTGTACATCTAGAGCACCACAGCCTCCATTGGAAGCACCAGAAGAGTTGCCACAGTCTCCACTAGAAGCATCAGAAGAGTTGTGATGCATGTATGATGTTATGTTTGTATATATGCATGAGAAGCATATTCTCATGATGTTGTTTACTCCATGAATATTATGGTTGACATTTATTTGTTGCAATGTATGAATCATGATGTAGTTTTTGTTGATTATCCACCAATTTTTGACTTATTACTTAAGTGGCATTTAGTCATGATATTTATATATTTATTTCATGCACACAATTTTATGATATGAATGTGTGATGATGTGATTATTAGGAAATATGACCTTTTGTGATGAGAATTTTGATATGAATATGTGATGATGTAATATTTGTAATATATTTCATGGCAAAGTATCAATTCCCAATGCTCCACTCACTTAAAGTACAGCATTCCCAATGCTCTTCAAAATTTTATCCAGTTGGACAGTCTCCACTCACTTAAAGTAGAGCATTTTCAATGCTTCTCTCACTTTATTCCAACCCTTATCCTTATCATAGCGAACACATCATGCCTTAGTGCACTTGTAATCTTCCATCGTAGTCCTTCCACAAACACTCTCTTATTTCTTACATCCTAGTCCTTTTGATTAACTTGTATTCATCTTTCACGTTACGTCTTCCCTCACTTTCTATCACTCTTGAAGGAGGGGCAGCTCACTGTGCATCCCTTGCTATTGCTCCCTCACTCTCCTTCTCCCACTTTCCCTCTAAGACAATGACTACTTACTACTCGACTTCATTTACTGAACTCAAATTCTATCTTAGATCTCTTTTGTATGGACCAATGAAGGGAAAATCATTCAAGGAGGATATGTTACGCACATGGCTGCTTGATTTGAACTCAACAGAAGAGGTGAATATCCTTAGCTTTCTTTTTTGCTTCTTTTAATCACGTACTTCTTATGCGAATGAGTTAAATTTTCGTACAGGATATGGCGGTGGCTAGAAGCTGTATTGAAAAAAATGGTGAAGATGAGGAAAGCCAAGAGAGAAAAGAAGAGTTGTTGAATGCTTACAAGTCGGCGGAAGATTCGAAACAAGTTTTGAGGAGAGTCTGTGAGGAGATTTGCGATGCCAACCCTGGTTACGCATGGCCTACAAGTTTAAAGTCTACTTGTTTTCATGAAGCCAATGCCATAGTAGGCACTTTAGAGGACATATGCTCTCTCTAATGACTTAATAGTCAAGTGATGGAAATTTAATTCCATAGAAATTTAAAGTAACTATGAAATTTAATTCCATAGACTGATGTGTTTTCTAAAGTAACTGTAATAGACAAGAAATGAAACTACAGTTCCACAAAAGAAGAGTTGTTGAATGCTTACAAGTCGGCAGAAGATGTGAAACAAGTTGTGAGGAGAGTCTGTGAGGAGATTTGCGATGCCAGCCTTAGTTACGCATGGCCTGCAAGTTTAAAGTCTGCTTGTTTTCATGAAGCCAATGCCATAGTAGGCACTTTTGAGGACATATGCTCTCTCTAATGACTTAATAGTCAAGTGATGGAAATTTAATTCCATAGAAATTTAAAGTAACTGTGAAATTTAATTCCATAGACTGATGTGTTTTCTAAAGTAAGTGTAATAGACAAGAAATGAAACTACAGTTCCACAAAGACTTTTTAGTTCTCTAATGTAAAGTTGTAATCGACAAGAGAGACAAAGATGACATCTTCTAGGCTGAGCTAATGGAAGGTGTCTTTTAATACCATATATATGGCTTTGAGTTATATGATCTACTTCTTGTACAAATGTGTCATGCTTTTTTTTAAATGTACTGTAGTTTTTTAAATGTACTCTAGTTGTTTTTCTAATTTGATTTTTTAAAATCTTACTTTTTGTCTCTTTTAACAACATGAAGTCCTCTTTTTTTAATGTACTCTAGTTTTAATAACATGTCACGTCAATTTTTCTACTTTGCTTTCTTAAAATCTTACTTTTTGACTCAAAGTTTTGTTTTATAAGAGCCTCTTTTTTTGAAATGCTTTATCCAAAATTATCTCACAAAATGAATTTGGACAGTGCACTAGTCCAAAATTAATGAAATAGTTGTTTTGGACTACAATCACACTAAGTGAAGAGTTTAATATTAACTAGGTTAGGCTAATGACCAGTTATAGTAACTAAGTTCCAACTAACTAGCAGTTAGCTCACAACCCTAGTTAGGCCAAAGGTCTAGGTCCATTCACACTTGGACCTAAAGACGAAAGGGCCCCTAAATTCCCCTCACTTTAAAGGTCCATTACTTGGTTATTTGGGACCCGAATTGGACCCAGATTGAACCACAAATTCACACACGGTACCACCAAGCTTCAGGGACTTTTTCTTGCTAATCCCACACCATTTAGTCATCCATAACACTCGTCAAATTGCACCCCCATGTGGGCCCCTTTTTTGCACTATTTTGCTTATAAGATTCTGCCCTGACCTCCGATTGACAATCCATCTACATTGGCATATTTTTCCACTCACATGGGATAATCCTAGGCACATTTTTAGCACAACGGTCCCTACTACACTAACGCATCTCTAACCCCCCTAACATTTTTTACTCCTTCTTTGGGAACCCGTATCATGGCTATTTGAAGACCAAATTGCACCCCATATGACACCAAGATTCACTCATGCAACGTTCAATATTAAAAGATAATTTTCAAGTCTTCTTACCTTCGTTTTCAATCTCGGTAGTCACCATTCCATAGGCACTGATTTCAACTCGTCGATTGCATTTTTTTGCCATTATTGGGCTACAAAGGTCGAAATCAATTGCGAATTTCAAAGTCAAAGGCACTCACTTAAAGGATACAATTAAGCATCGTGTATGCACCTCAGATCTGGACGAAGACTAGCATCTGCATATTTTTGCGAAATTTCTTTGGCCCTCGACGCTCTTCAAGAATTCAACCTCTCACCATTGATAAGCAGCATGGAGGATCTAACAGTTGAAGAAGAAATAGGTAACGACAACGATTTGCATCCTGCAGATCACCTTAGAGAACAACGTAACCGCAACAACAACAACAATGGTAGATGACACTTTGGTAATTCGAAAATGCCAAAGTACAATGGATGAGGGGATCTCACCAGGTTCCTTCAACTCTTCAATGCAGCATGTTGTGCTAGAGGCGATCAGTCAAATGAAACCAAAGCTGCCTGGTTCTTGATGGCCCTAGCCGATGAGGCTTCAAAATGGTACCTCAACCTTCTCGTAGAGGAAAGAGCTACATGGGCACTGCTATCTGAGTAGTTTTGAAGAAGATTACAAATAGAAAGGCTACAAGATGACCCTGCATTTACAATTAGGCAATATTGATATGCTTGGGAAGAATGAAAAGATTAATAACAAAGTGTGATCCCCATCCGGACGACAAGTACCTCATAGCATCGTTCATCTCTGGCTTGCAAATATCCATTTGCAAGGACATGAAAAAGTCAGCAGATATGCACATTTCAGCGACACTCATGAAGTTGCTTGCAATTGACATTGAGGACGGCATGACCGATTTTGACAGTGATAGTGATGGCTACAAATCAAGTCAACGCGACAAGAAATCTTCGAAGAAGGGAAGCACTTCCAACAAAGATCTCACCACCAAGGACAGAGTGGAAGCCATGGCCCTAAGAGTACAAGATGAAATGATGCAGACCATCGAGCAAAAGCTACATGTCTCTCAACCCCCACAATACCCACAAAGAGAAAATGTTTGGTGCCCACACTGTATGGCCAACCATACAGCCAATGAATGCCCAATCTCGAGGAACAAACTAAGTCACATTTTAGAATGAGATGGAAAAGCATTTTGCATTTTTTTGGGGATTCCTAGCCCATTAGTACTCAAAAAGGCATAGCATTTGTATGTCCATCAGTATATGCCAATGGCTATACTGATGTCCATACTAACAGAAAGAGAGCTCTAATGTTTTAATTTTGACCGTTGCCATGGTTGAGGAGGGAGGAAGAGGAGGAAGGAGGAGGAGGAGATGGAGGAGAAGGATGAGGGAGGAGGAGGAGGAGGGAGGAAGGAGGAGGGAGGAGGAGGAGGAGGAGGAGGAGGAGGAGGGAGGAAGAGGAGGAAGGAGGAAGAGGAGGAGGGAGGAGGAGGAGAAGGATGAAGGAGGAGGAGTAGGAGGAGGGAGGAAGGAGGAGGAAGGAGGAGGAGGAGGGAGATGCAAGGTTTAGGAGGAGTCCAAGGTTGAGGAGTGGAGAGCTAGTCTCCTTCGTAGATTCGAGGGGTAAGGGTTGAGGAGGAGGGACAAGGAAGGAGGAAGAGAGAGGTGAGTGGAGGAGGAGGGAGGGAGGAAGAGGGAGGAGGAGGGAGGAGAAGGAGAAGGGAGAAGGAGATGGGAGGAGGAGGGAGGAGGAGGAGGAAAGAGGAGGAGATGGGAGGAGGAGGAGGAAAGAGGAGGAGGAGGGAGGAGGAGGATATGGAGGAGAAGGATGAGGGAGGAGGAGGAGGAGAAGGGAGGAAGGAGGAGGGAGGAGGAGGAGGAGGAGGAGGAGGAGGGAGTACAAGGGTAGAGAGTGCAAGGGTAAGGGCATGCTAGAACACGATAGTGTAAGAGAGCATGGACACAATGGAGATCAATCGCATGAACACAATAGTGAGCTTGAACACTGAACCCCTAAGAGTGGGAGCTTCATTCCATTGAGAGATATTTATACATGTAGGCCTTTAGTCTTTCTCTCTCTAGATTTAGTCTTTTCTCTCTAGATCTTGATTTTGCAAGTATGATTGGATCTTTTCTAGAGAGGATTTTGGCTATCCTCATCCTTTAAGTTTTATCATACCATCTTTCAGGCTCAAGATATTACAAGAGGAGCTTTGACGCTACTCTACACACACAATGCTCTCATAGTTGTTGTCCTAGACTCTACTTCTAGCCCTTATTGCCATAGGGTCAACAAATAACATTAGATATATATGTTACATGAGAGGAAGATGAAAATTTGTTAAAATACCATAAATGAGGAGCAATACTTCATGAACCTTCAAATATGTAAACCCTTGTAAGTCATAAATGAAAAAACATAAGTGAATATGAATTAAGACCAGATACAACCAATGGAAAATAAGCGAAAACAAGGCAGTCAACCATAAGGCTGACTTTGAGCCCATCGGATATGCTTTGCATTGTTACGATCAAGAATTAAACACCATTTTTGCGTCAGTGTGATACGCATCCATCAAAAAACACGCTCCTACGTGTGTTATCCAAACAAGTACTTATCAAATGGGCACGCGACTTTGCATGCAAATCAATACCACATAGGTTGAGGCATGTGCGATGTTTTGTGCCCATCAGATATGCTTTGCATGGTCAATCAAGCATTAAACACCGGTTTTTCGTTAGTGTCATGCACAACCGTCAAAAAACACGGTCCTACGTGTGTTCTTCGATGGGGGTGGTGCCACTTTGCACGCAAGTCAATACCACCTAGGTTGAGATGTGTACAAAGTATTGTGCCCATTGGATATGCTTTGCATGGTCGATCATGCATTATACACTATTTTCCCCCTAGTGTTATGCACCACCGTCAAAAAATGCGCTCCCAGGTGTGTTATCCGAACAAGTACTTATGGAATGGGTGTGCCACTTTTCATGCAAGTCAATACTACTTGGGTTGAGGCATGTGCAAAGTATTATGGACATCGGATATACTTTTCATTGATGATCAAGTATTAAACACCGTTTTTGCCATAGTGTCATGCACAACCATCAAAAAACATAATCCTAGGTGTGTTATTTGAATAAGTACTTATCAGATGGGGGCGCCACTTTGCACGCAAGTCAATTTCATCCAAATTAAAGTGCGTGCAAATTATTGTGCCGATTGGATATGCTTTGTGTGGTTTATCATGCATTATACACTGTTTTCCCCCTAGTGTTATGCACAACCATAAAAAAATGTGCTTCCAAGTTTGTTATCCGAACAAATACTTATGGGATGGGCGTGCCACTTTGCATGCAAGTCAATACCACCTAGGTTGAGGCACGTGCAAAGTATTGTGCCCATTAGATATGCTTTGTATTATCGATCAAGCATTAAATACCATTTTTGCCTCAGTGTGATGCACATCCATCAAAAAACACACTCCTAGATGTGTTATCCAAACAAGTACTTATTGGATGGGCAGGCCACTTTGCATGCAACCGAATACCACCTTATGGGATGGGTGTAAAACTTTGCATGCAAGTCAATACCACCTAGGTTGAGGTGTGTGCATATTATTGTGTCCATCGATATGCTTTGCATTATCAATCAAGTATTAAACACCGCTTTTGCCTTAATGTGATGCACATCAGTAAAAAAACATGCTCTTAGGTGTGTTATTCGAACAAGTACTTATCGAATGGACGCGCCACTTTGCATGCATCTCTATACCACCTAGTTTGAGGTCAGTGCAAAGTATTGTGCCCATCGTATATGCTTTGCATGGTTGATCAAGCATTAAACACCATTTTTGCCTCAGTGTCATGCACGACCGTCAAAAAACACGGTTCTAGGTGTGTTATTTGAACAAGTACTTATCAGATGGGGCAAACACTTTGCACAAAATTCAATAACACTTGGTATAAGCCACGTGCAAAGTATTGTGCCCATCGGATATGCTTTACATGGTCGATCACGCACTATACACCGTTTTCCCCCTAGTGTTATGCACAACTGTCAAAATTCGCACTCCCAGGTGTGTTATCTAAACAAGTACTTATGGGATGGGCATGCCACTTTGCATGCAAGTCAATACCTCCTATATTGAGGCACATGAAAAGTATTGTGCCCATCGGATATGCTTTTCTTGGTCGATCATGCATTAAACACCGTTTTCCCCATAGTGTTTGGATACTCCTATATAGGACATGGTGAAAATTTGGAAAATATGTGTGTCCAACCAATCAAACAGTATTAGACGGCCATGATACTTTGCATGGGACTTAGAGTACATATGCTGAAGGTGTGCACAAAGTATTGTGTCCATTAGATTAATGCACATGCGATAGTTGCATATCAATGCATATTTTTTATTACTCATGTATGAGACGTGGGGAAAAATGAAAAAATACGTGTGTCCAACCTTGAAAATTGTGTCTAATAGACATGATACTTTGCATGGGTCTTATTTTGAATAGGTTTAAGGCATGTGCAAAGTATGGCATCCATCAGACAAATGCACATGCTATAGAAGCATGCGGATGTGTATTTTTTTAATACTCATGTATGAGATTTGATGGAAAATAGAAAAATATCTATGTGCATCCATATGCAAATGGTGTCTGATGGGCATGATAATTTGCATGTGTCTTATATAAATAGTTTAAAGGAGAGCACAATATTCACAGAGGCCCATGTGAGGACGAGCTGGGAGATTCATACCATCCACAAGATCATGACGATTGATAGCAAGTAGCTTGGAAAAATCCGAATGAACAAAAAGATGATGCCATAACGTGCAATCCAGATCACCAGGGGCTATAACCACATTGGCAATATCATCATTTAAGGAAAGTTGAAAGAGGTTACCATGCCGAGGAGCAACTACTATGGTATGCCCATCTTTTTCAATCCAACACTGTGTGTGGTCATAGCCAATAAAGAGACCAAGATCAACAAGTCGTGCAATAGAAAGAAGATTTCTCTAAAGATCTGGAACATGGAGAATGCCTTGCAAGACTCTTGTTGAAGAAAGAGTGCCAAGATATAAATCACCAACACCCATGACTTGACAAGTAGTGTCATCAACAAGATAAATCAATTTCTTATGAGGACGAGCATGATAATTATGTCACCATTGAGATTGATATGCCATATTACCAGTAGCACCAGAATCAAAAATAAAAGTGGAACCATCTCAAACATGAAGTATCCTCTCTGGAGAGGCATTAGAACAAATATGATTTGCCTCTTGATGTGTATGGGCATCCTATTGTTGAGCAGCATATGCTTGATTACGTTCATGATCATAACGCCTCTTGTAACCCCAAAAGGATGGATGATTTCCACCACAATATTCACAAGGAGAATTTTTGGATAAGCGGGGTTGCTTATCACCATGTTCCTCTTCATATTGCCGAGCCCAACAATTAGAGATAAGATGACCATGTTTATCACAATAAGAACAATGTTTCTCAAGATATCTGAGATGAGAAGAATTACCACCTCTGTATGGATGACCACCACGTCCATATTTGGAAAAAGGATGCTTGCGAGCAACACAAGCTGTCTCTAAATCTACATCATCCGTTGTTATCATGACCGTTTCATGAGGGTCTTTACGATGCTCCCATCATTGGGCATACTCAATCAAAGAAATACATGTTTGATTAAAATCAATCTCATTTTTGTTAGAAAGGATGGTAACAATATTATCATATAATGGATCCTGTACTATGTCAAGAAGATAGGTTACCAATTGATTTCATGGAACAGGTGCACCGGCAGTAGCAAGTTGATTGATGATAATCTTGAATGACTCAATATGATATTGTTCTTGGTGATCTCATTTGTCCATCCTAACCTATTGATGCAACTGCGAATCATGCTCTTGTGACCAAGGGCCCTCTCTCTGAGCAATGGAAATTTGACTCTGCCGATTGGCATTCTTGTGATAAAGTAGCTCATCGATATATTCTATCTGCTCTACATGATTCTCTTATGTTGGATGTATTTGCCCTTCCTTCTTCTCATGCAATATGGGAATATCTCATTGCTACTTTTGAGATGAAATTTGTCACAAAGATTCTTTATCTTCGTAATGTTTTGAGCACTCCATACAATGTTGGAGCACCTATGACAACTCATGAGGTATCAGAGCTTAGTTCATCCTCCTTGAGCCCTCCTTGAGTACCATGTGGTAGAGTTCTTCTTCATCTTCCTCAAGCTTACCATGCTTACCCACTTCAAGCTTGAGTTTGCAACAGCTTGATCTTCCATTTCACTTAGTAGTTTGCCTAGATCTTTTAGCCCCATTATCTTCAACTTAGGGTGACTCTACTGATCGATGGGATGTGGAAAAGAAGCTGCCATTTCGCCATGGCAAGCTCTAGAAGCTGAAATGAAGCTCGGGCTCTACTCTCTACCTCAACCTTTTGCAAAATGCTTTCACGAGGAGCTGTGGACGACCTTATTGCTAAGCTCTCCATGAAGTTTGGTGGCCATTGGTCTTGATTTCGAGTTGTGGTGATTGAAAAACCAGTCAAGTTTCTACCTCCAATGTTGGGCGACATGTGTAAGGGATGCACCTTTGCTCCTTGGTGTTGATAGTCCTTGGTTTAGGCTTCCAAATGATGCTTTTAGATTTTTATGGTGAAAGGTGAGCTGCAAGTTTCTTCTCATGCTCTTGGTTGTCTTTTGGAAGAGAGAGTCAAAGTTTGACTTTTAGTTGACTACACTCAGTTAAACTATCAGTTACCACTTAGTTTCAGATTGCTATACTTTCACTTGAGGTGTTTACTTTGTGGATCCTCCAATGAAGACTATGTGAAGACAACAAAGACAAAGAGGAGAGCCAAATACCAAGCAAAGAAGACCCCAGTGAAGAAACTTTGGGATTACCAACATGAGAGCCTTTGACCTTGACTAGAAGTTTTCAGTATATTGACTCTTCTTGAGAAATAGAACTCAGTTATGGAACTCATGGGTGTCATTGTACTTTGCATTTATGGAGATGACTTGATGGTCTATGCAATATATCTTATGATGGATACTCTTCATAGGTTCTTTGCCTTGGCTTTGCCTAAAATGCATGTAATGGTGAAAGGTTATGTGCTTCACTTGAGTAGTGATTTGATGAGCATAGATATGAAGATCAAGGAAGACATTATGTGCCTCAATGGTGATATACTAGCTATACTAGCTAGTGATTCTTTTATGGAGATATGTTTTGGTACAAGGTTTGTGTGTCACCACATGGTGGTTAGTGTGACCAGGTTTGGTTGTAGAAGGTTCTAGTAGGTGTGATTGGATTCATGGAGATGATTGTGGATCTAGATGCTCTACTGAGCTCCCATATGATGTCATACATGGAGTGTAAACAGTGCCTATATATTGGCCATCTCTCATATGAATAAACATGCTTTTTCTTCATCTTGTGTTCACACCATGTTTCCATTGATGCTCCAACAGTATACAATCTCTTTGAAGTTCTATGATGGTGTACTATATGATCTAGTGGGATTCATATATTTAAATGCTTAGTGATTAATTTATATGCATCCAATGTTCATAATTATTTTGCACTATGCAATCAAAAAATCCCATCACATGCAATCCTAAAGTCATCAATTGGAATAGTGTCAATATATTATTTCATAATAAATAATTTAAGGAAGGCTATGGTTAATTGAAAACAAATAATTAATTGCATCAAGGAAGGCTATGGCTATTTCATAATAAATAATTTAAGGAAGGCTATGGTTGCATCAATTGGAATTTGGAATGTAAAACACTATGCAATCCTATGTAAATTAAACTTTTTTTCTTTAATCATTATAAACTATATAAAGTAAACTTTACAAGAATTTTCTATTTGCCATTGAAATATAATTATATGCACTTTCATTAAACTTTGCACATGCTTCTTTCGCACATCCTCGCATAGGATTCTATTGCATATGAGATAGAGCGGTATGCCAGTTGCCATGCTCTTGATCAATTGAACTTGGTCAAGAGCACAACAACTGGCATTACCACCCAGAAGCCTATGTGATGGCAACACAAAAGAATCAAAGCCCAAACCCTAAACACAAGATAACTACAATGCACAACAAGACAATTCTTATCCAACCTTAAACCACAAGCTTAAGTTACATGCCTCCATCACATGCAATCCTAAAGTCATGTCTCTCTCTCTCTCTCTCTCTCTCTCACACACACACACACACACACACACACACACACACACACACACACAATTAAAAATTATCTTTAAAGTCATTAAAGAAAAGTGTTACCAAAGCCAAGAAATCAAACTTTGCACATGCTTCTTCCTCACGTCGTCACATAGGATTCTATTGCATATGAGACAGAGTGGTATGCCAGTTGCCATGCTCTTGATCAATTGAACTTGGTCAAGAGCAAAAAATTGGCATTACAACCAAGAAGCCTATGTGATGGCGACAAGGAAGAATCAAGAATCAACAATTGGCATTACAACCTAGAAGCCTATACAATGCCAGTTTGCCTAGTCACAACTTGTCTTGAAGATTGTGGACGAGCATTTCTAATTTCAAGCATTTTTTATTGTGCATTCATAGTCACAACATGTGGCCTATTTTTGCTCAAGTCATTGCCATCTCGTCTCCCCCTTCTCTCCATACCTAAGGCCCTTAGCTTACGAGTCAAGACTGCTCACTAACAATCGCATTCATTGGCACTCATGATCATGGTCCGCAAGTGCCCCAAAACGCAAGGAGTTGGAGTATAGACCACCCTCAAGAACACACAACAAACACTGGCATCCACTAACCCTCGTGCTCTTGGTCTACAATTTTCCTAAGACACAAGGAATCGGAGGAGCAAACCACACCCAAAGGTATAATGAATGCTGACTCACTGTAATCCACTTAGCCTTACAACTATTCAAATCCAAATCGTGGTTCATGACTTTCTTTCCCAACTTACCAAAAGGTTTATCGGGATATGAACCACAACAGGATCGGATGACGAGCCTCTATCGCCATTTCCACTAATATATAGCCTCAGGCATGCGGGAAACTGGGAATCTGGAACCCACAGCACTATCGGTACACAAGATACTACTGGCGGTAGTACTCACATTACTGGCGGTAATATTAATTATCACGGTGGTGTATATTACCGCCGGTAATGTGAGTACTACTATTGGTAGTATCTTGTGTACCGACGGTACATTTATTCGGTTTTCTAGTGGTTTTTCTTGGTAAACTACGTGATCATGTTGTTTTCAAACGTGACTGTAATCCTTGAGCGTAACATAATCATGTGCTTTTGCAGGGTTTTGTCCTCGTTTCTTTGGAGCCATGTTCACATCTATATGCACATACCAATGGGTCAATAACGTGCAAAGGTTTCAGAAGCACAAATTTTCTTTCTCAAAATGTTTCAAATTTTTTTGTCCTGCCTTGATCAAATTTATTTTAGAATACATCTTGCTTGAAAACAATCAGTTCACTCAGTCTTATTATGCCAACACTTTGTAAGTGTGCTAGACCTCGAGATAAAGCAACCATCCAATCATCTTACCCTCTCCTAACATAATTGGATAGTTTTAGATGTGGTCATTTACCTATGAACATAGGCGCGGGATGGTAAATTGCCTTTTCCCATGTCCTACTCAATCTTGAGTAAGCATCTATCTGCACTACATCTCCGTGACAATTATTTCACTCACACCAACTACTTTTCAACCATATGACACAACTATTTGAAAGATTTAAAAGCATTTGTTCACATTTCAAACAATCTTAAATATCTGAACTTAGCTCACATATCATCAAATATAATACGTATGGAACTAGCAATTGATTGATTCACAATTCCCATGGTCCAATTAATAAATGCCAAATTACATTATAATAGTTGCACATATTAAACTTTCACTCATTTACATCTTTGTGTAGGGGGTACTCTACTTTTTGCATTAATGCCTTGTAGGATGAGGGTAGGATGGCAGCAGTAGATTTGACACTTGGTCCCTCACATCTATTTATTTGTTTTATTTCATTGCCAAGAAGATGTTTTCTTATCCTCAAGGTAGATCCTATAAAGACTTGGTTGCAAAAGTTGCACATCCACTTCTCACGCCCTAGCATTGTAACGAAATCCTACAGTTTTGCAACACTGCCCTCGTCCATGAGCCTTGTTTTGTGATTGATGTTGTCCTACCCTATCTTGTCTATCCACCATGATTACTGTCCATGTAAAAGAGATAAGCCATCTCAGATAATTTATATGTTTTCAGCAATTCAAGACAATGTTACTAATATGTCATTAAAAACAATGTAAGTTTGCTAGACTGCGAGAAAAAGCAACCATCCAATCGTCTTGCCTCTAATAGTGCTCATGGCACCATATCTCAACACCTCCCCTTGGTGCCATGATCCATTGGCTATTGCAAGGTGGTCAGATGTGAGTTTACATTCCATCACCTCCCCTTAGTAAGGTGGTCAAGTGTGGCTTTTATAAGATCAAATCCTCCCCTGGGTGCTTACATAGCCACTCTCAGGTGGTCAGGTTTGTAGCTTGATGCATGACGCTTTGTGCCTTAACGTTTTATGTGTGGATGCTATGCTTTGTGTTATGGTCATCTCATGCACTTGTGCTTTTGTCATGCTTTTTTGCATTCATGCGTTGCTTTAACATTTGTCACAAAGGTCTTACCATGAGATTCATTTTGCTTCAATGGAAATATCTAATTGCTAACAATGATTCTGACTTGACAGGTGCGTAGAGCTCAAAAAGGCGATCATTTTTCATTTTTGGAGCTTGCACAATTCTTCCTGGATTGGAAGTTACGGCTTGTCAAAGTTTTATGAAGAAGAGGAGGCCTTTGATAATGTGGCCCACATGGATTCATATGCAGAATTCCATTCTATGCTTATTAAGGGATTGTGTGATTAGGTGGCTGGCTTGTTGATGTAGCATATTGACACGTGCCAAGATGGGCATGTGTGCCATGTGGCAATCCTCTATAACTAGATTGACTTAACTAAGGCTAAACAAATTGAACCATGGTCCATTCTAATCATGCCACATGTCAGTTAATGGTGACAACTTGTGGAGCAAAACCCTTATGCCCGGCGATGACAAGTTGGCTACATGAGAAATCCATGGTCGGTGTTTGAAGTTGCCTTGTGCTTGTGCCTGATGCTACAACTCTTCTCCTTTGTATCGGGCTGTATCTTGAGATCGATTTGCAAATTTCAGCATTTGTGGTCACGTGGCAATGTGGTGAAGTAATTGCATAGATGAACGAGAGGAGGCCAAAATTTTTGTGGGAGAATGATCATGACAAATCGTGGGCAATGGCTGCCATCGCTACCTTGCCTATGCTGAAGGCTATCGTGCTAGAGGGCACCCTCAAACATGCTAAAGATTTCACTTCACTCGATAAATTTACTTCGATAAACAAAATTCATTCAAGATGTAGTTTCAAAGTTTGGATTGATGAATGCTCATTGATGAATGCTCACTCTATGACCACTCCTTGTCTTGTGAGATCTATAAAAAATACTCGATTGACTCATGATGTTGTGGATTCACATCAACTCTATGCCAATCTTGTTGATTGCCTATAGTTTGTTGGGTTGAACACTCGACCATATATTCTTTTTACAGCAAATTTTCTAAGTCAATATCTAGCTGCTCCCTCAATGCAACATTGTTATGCAACAAAACATGTTATAAAGTATTTGAAAGGAACTTTCGACTTTGGATTAGTTTATCGACGTCATACAGAATCATCTTCTGTGATGTCTCTTGATCTTTTGGGATATACATATGCAAACTGGGCAAGCTCTCACTTCTCTATGCAGTCTACAAGCCGGTAATTGCTTCTTTATCAATGGTTGCTTGGTCTCTTGGGCAAGTAAGAAGCAGTGTTGTATTGTCGTTTCTACCACAGAATCTGAGTATGTAGTGGCCTCTCTAGCAGAATTGGTTTGGTTGTGCCAATTTCTTACAGATATTGGACATCCTCCCTCATCGAGTACTCCTCTCAAATGTGATAATCAAAGTGCCATTAGACTGGCTAAAGACTATGTTCAACATGACAAATCCAAGCATATTGTTGTTCATTATCATTATGTCAGACATGAAGTGAAGAAAGGGATGATAATGATGGAACATTGCCCCACTTCTCAGATGCTTGTGGACATTCTCACTAAAGGACTTAGTCGAGCATGCTTCACAATGCTACGACCAGAACTTGGAGTTCTTGCATCCTCTCTTTTCCAAGATTAACACTCCTATGGTTGACTTTTAACATTTGTATATAGATGCACATCTGCATTGCTGGCAATTTATGATCATCAATACATATTTGTAAATAATTGTACAAATGCATCGCTTTAACTCTAGTATGATCAACTTGTATACTTGTATATAGGAGCTCGGGTTTTTTCCTTGTGCTCCCCAGGGGTTTTTTCATCCGTAGCTAGAGACCTTTGTTAGAGTGGGGCTGTTAGGCTATATATAGCTTGCTCTAACTTGAACTAGGTCTCACCTATATATATGTAACTTGTGATCAATATGAATCAGTCTTTTGGCTCTCTTTTGGTGTGTCTATCGTCTCTTCTTCTCTCTCAACAAAAATGTGTGAGCACAATGATTGTACAACAAAATTCAATAGAGTGATAGAAGTTGTAACATTGAAAATCCAATCATGCTCAATCCATTGTGAGAGAGTGAAAGGCATAAGCCCTTCCTTTGATCAAGGAAACATGCTACATCTTCATCTCTTCTAAAGCTCATCTTGTAGATTTCCTTCTCATCTTTGATATGAGATAATGAAACTCATGATTCTTGGAAAAAGCATTTTCCCTTTTGTATCTATTGAATGATTGCTAACTTGCATGTATTTATTATTTATCAAATAATAGGTTTTCTCTTTGTATGTTGCCAAGAATTTTCCCTTTGGTATTCATTTAATGATTGCTGACTTGCATGTATTTATGAGTTATCCAATAGTAAGTTTAATCTTTGTAAGTTGCCAAGAATCATACAAAAGATAATTAAAAACAATCTGTAATAGTGTCATGTAGATTCAACCATTTTTAGTAAAAATTTATTGCTCCTACAGGTTTAGACAAAGTCCCTCATAAGCATCGCTCGAACTTTGGGCTCGCTCGAACGCAGTCAATGTTTTGACTTACCCTTATTATGCTAGCAGAGTTAAGACAAATTTAGCAGAGAGGAGATATATAGAGGCAAAGCTGATTCTATCAAGCTTGGTGTATGCTCGCAGGAAGTTCAGGGCATATCTTATCTCAAAACCATTTGTGGTTTTGACTTACTACTCTTTATTGCCTAAGCTTTTCAATACTTCAACAGTTTCTCGAAGCATGATGAAGTGGTTGGTTGAGCTACAAGAATATACTTTCTCATTTTTGGTAGAGAGTGCACTTCCAGAGCCACATTGGTAGATCTGTTAACATATAAAGAGGGTCCCATTTTGGTGAAGGAAGTGGAGGAGAAGATAGATAAGAAGAGCATGCTATCATTCCAAGAGCGTCTATCTTGCATTTTGATGGTTCATACAGGAAGAGTTTACATCAAGCTAATGGAGGCTATGTGATAACTGATTCAGAGAGCAAGCTGATTCAGAAGGAGGGAGTTCATCTGGAAGCAATAATGAGGTAGAGTATGCAGCATTATATGAGGGGTTACTGACTGCACTTAAGCTGAAGATTCAGAAGATAATGATCAAGGGAGATTCTCTACTTGTTGTAAAGCAGATCTTGGGAAGTTGGCAAGCAAGAAGCCCAAGGTTGAGAGGGTATCTAGCGAAAGTAAAAAGGCTGCTTCAACAATTTATAGCATGGAATATCCAGCACGTGTAAAGGGAGGATAATCAAATGGCACATGAATTGGCTCAGGAGATGAGTGATCAAGATCCCAGTGATAGCAAGGCTTGAAGATCCACTGCACAAAGGGAGAGAATTCTTGGCTCAGATAGTGGATTTCTTACTTACTGGACATCTACGTCAGGAACTTAAAAAGAGTTAGAAATACACTTCATACGGAAGAGCAGACAGTATATAATGATTGATGATGAGCTTTACATGAGAGGGGCTGATCAGATTTTGAGGAGAGAACCCTGGAGAGAAGAAATATATTATATACTATCATCCAGTCATGAAGGAGCTTGTGGAGGACACTATGCTTTTAAGATTACACTACAGAAAATACTTATGGAAGGTTATGTGTGGCCTTCAATACAGAAGGATGTGTAGCACTGGTGCAGATCTTGCCATGAATGTCAGAGAATGGGAAAAAGAATTCTTAAAATGGAGCTGATAAATGTTATGCTAGTTTATGATATTTCTGAAAGGTGGGGAATAGATGCAGTTGGTGGTCTACCCAGAACTACCTGAGGGAAATGTTATATGCTGACTACAATGGAGTATTTATCAAAATGGGCAGAGGTGAAGGCAGTAAAAAGAGTGGATAGCAAAAGGGTTGCTGATTTCATATATGAATACATATGCTGCAGATTTGGAATTCCCCTGGAGTTACTTTCAGATAGTGGTCTCTTGGATTAAGAGGAGAAGTGATAGATTACTTGTGATATAAGCTAAATATAAATCATAAGTACATCACCCCATACTACCCTTAGTGCAATGGGTTGAACGAGAATTTTAATGGAAAATTTTAATTGATGATGGCTAAGATGATGGAAAACCACACAAAGAACTAGGATTTGGAGATGAATCAAGTTTTGTGGGCATAGAGGGTAGTGGTGAAGCATAGCACTCAATTCTCTCCATTTCATTTGGTATATGGGAAAGAAGCAATTCTGCCATTGGATGTGGAAATACCAGCTTAAAAATTTTTGGTTGAAGAAGGATATGAGCCTGTAGACAGTTACAGGGAGAGATTATTGGCACTGCAGATGATGCAGTTAGACAGGAATTTGGTTTTTGAGCATTATGCCAGAGTGCAAATGCAGAGGCAAGAATCAAAAAATGCAAAAATCAAGAAAAAAGAAATTGAAGATGGAGATTTGGTTCTCAAATATAATAGCAAACTGAATAGTACTTTTCATACTACTTTTCAGACCAAGTGGGAAGGTCCATACAGAGTGGAGAAGAAATTTGAAAATCGAACTTATCAATTGACTGATTTAGATGGTAAGAAATATTAGAAGAGAGTCAATGGTGTCCGGTTGAAGAAAAACTTTGCACGGTTGATGGTAGCACTGAAAGAGGAGGATCATGAAGATGTTGAGAGCTGTGGCAGGACAGGTGGAAGTCACTGCAAGGTGAAGAAGAAGAAAATTTGGATCTTTCATCTCTTTTTGGCTCACTGCTAGACATGAATGTCACAGCAGAAGAAAGGGGTTGCTAGAGATATGTGGACAAAAATGTAAATATGTATTTTACTTGTTGCATGCTGATGAGTTGGTGCATAGCTATGTACATCGCTAGTTGATGGAGGAAATGAGCTATGGATACTCTCATCGAGACTCCATGGAGATGTACAGATGGTAGATACTTCTACAGGGACTTCTAGGAGATGATGAAAAGCAGCATGGTTGCAGTAGACACTCCAGAGCAATGGGTGTGGGATGACATGCTTTTCATTGCCATCCTGTGTCCAGTGTTTATAATGTCATGAGTGTTTTTCCTTTTGTCTTGAGTCATTTGAACTTCCCATGAGTCAAGATGGTTTGGTATAAAGAGATTAGAAGAGGCATGCAAGTGATTGAATGCCTATCTAGAACCATGTGTGCGTTAAGTCTAAGGTTTGGAAATAAGCATTTCAAGCTTAGTGTGTGAATTGGGAGAAATTTTTGAGAGTGGTAAAATGTTATTGTGCTGAGGTGGCCGAATGGATTTGGAAAGGATACCATGCATGTGAACCTGATTACATGAAACTTTTCTCAAGCTTTTGGATGGCAAGGTGTTATGTGCTAAGGGGATTGACGTTTCTGGATTGCATGCAAGGTGGCGATGGTATCTCTTCTGATGAGATCTAGAAAGGAGAACGGGGGGAAGTAGAAAAGGAAGGGGAGGCTAGCAGGAGCCAGGGGGAGGACTGCAACTGCAGTTTTTGGGCAAGGAAGCTGTGAGGAGGAGAATTGTGATCAAAGGAGGGGCCGACTTCATGTGGAGACAGGGGAGAGTTTTTGGAAAAGGAAGGAAGTATGGTGATAGAGAGCTTCTATGGGAGCAATGCAATGAATTAGGTTGGAGGACTTTGGTCGATTCGTTATCATAATCTCCTGAGGGGTACAGGTAGCCATGGGTTGTGGTTTTTGGGAGATGGAGCTAGGAGAGCAGGTGGCAATGTTATTGCAGCACTGGGGTTGGTTATTTTGTCACTAGGGGAGCACCATCAGTAGGAGCATGGAGGGAAGGAGGTCATGAGCTCTGGAGCTCTAGAGCAAGAGGGAAGCTACTGGTGGTCTGGATGAGGAGGAGTTTGGTGGGTGGAGAGTTTGATGAGCACACGGGGAGCTTCTGTGGAGTGGGACGAGATCAGAACTACAAGTTCAGGGTGAAGAGGATGAGAGTTGGGGAGTAAGGATAGAACAATGCATAAGCTCAGGGGGTTCTAAGAAGCAAAAGAACCAGGGATTGTGAAGGGGAGAGGCCTTGCTTGTGGCAGAAAACTATGGACAGTAGAATGGAGAAAGAAGCGTGATGCTTCGATAGAGGAGACCCGCAATGTGTCAGAGAAAGTTATGGAAATGTGCGAACAAATTAATAAGTGAGCACAATCTTGAGAAGATGCTCTCAAGGCATAGTTTTTATAAATCAATGCAATGAAGGAAAAGGAACTCAAAGATATGCATGCAAAGGTGAAACAAGGTGATAGTTGGTAATCTACTATGAAGTTTATTTATCACACAACTAAAAGCTGGATAGTAGTTCACCATGCACTTGGAAGGGGTGATACCTCTACTGTGGGAGGTTATGTGGATTGCCATCAGTTAGTTTGAAGTGAAGGAGAGCAGCTAATTTGAAGTAGTAACGTTCTTGCTTGTAACAAGGACTCGTGGTGATCACAGGGGCAGTAGATTGGAGCCATTTCCCATCCAGAGAGTCTTCAAAGCCACAAGAAAGACTGATGACCTTCAGGAGGGACCATTACGGATGCATGGAGTGATGGGGATAGTAGCCCCTCTGCCATTACGTCATGAGGCCATGGAGGAGGAGGTGTTTGATGATATGGTGCGGGATTTATATATCCATAAGTCCTCAGGTAGGGATGATAGCATGGAGCATGGAACTTTTGACTTTGGATTAGTTTATCGACGTCATACAGAATCATCTTCTGTGATGTCTCTTGATCTTTTGGGATATACATATGCAAACTGGGCAAGCTCTCACTTCTCTATGCAGTCTACAAGCCGGTAATTGCTTCTTTATCAATGGTTGCTTGGTCTCTTGGGCAAGTAAGAAGCAGTATTGTATTGTCGTTTCTACCACAGAATCTGAGTATGTAGTGGCCTCTCTAGCAGAATTGGTTTGGTTGTGCCAATTTCTTACAGATATTGGACATACTCCCTCATCGAGTACTCCTCTCAAATGTGATAATCAAAGTGCCATTAGACTGGCTAAAGACTATGTTCAACATAACAAATCCAAGCATATTGTTATTCATTATCATTATGTCAGACATGAAGTGAAGAAAGGGATGATAATGATGGAACATTGCCCCACTTCTCAGATGCTTGTGGACATTCTCACTAAAGGACTTAGTCAGGCATGCTTCACAATGCTACGACCAAAACTTGGAGTTCTTGCATCCTCTCTTTTCCAAGATTAACACTCCTATGGTTGACTTTTAACATTTGTATATAAATGCACATCTGCATTGCTGGCAATTTATGATCATCAATACATATTTGTAAATAATTGTACAAATGCATCGCTTTAACTCTAGTATGATCAACTTGTATACTTGTATATAGGAGCTCAGGTTTTTTCCTTGTGCTCCCCAGGGGTTTTTTCATCCGTAGCTAGAGACCTTTGTTAGAGTGGGGCTGTTAGGCTAAATATAGCTTGCTCTAACTTGGACTAGGTCTCACCTATATATATTTTACTTGTGATCAATATGAATCAGTCTTTTGGCTCTCTTTTAGTGTGTCTATCGGCTCTTCTTCTCTCTCAACAAAAATGTGTGAGCACAATGATTGTACAACAAAATTCAATAGAGTGATAGAAGTTGTAACATTGAAAATCCAATCATGCTCAATCCATTGTGAGAGAGTGAAAGGCATAAGCCCTTCCTTTGATCAAGGAAACATGCTACATCTTCATCTCTTCTAAAGCTCATCTTGTAGATTTCCTTCTCATCTTTGATATGAGATAATGAAACTCATGATTCTTGGAAAAAGCATTTTCCCTTTTGTATCTATTGAATGATTGCTAACTTGCATGTATTTATTATTTATCAAATAATAGGTTTTCTCTTTGTATGTTGCCAAGAATTTTCCCTTTGGTATTCATTTAATGATTGCTGACTTGCATGTATTTATGAGTTATCCAATAGTAAGTTTAATCTTTGTAAGTTGCCAAGAATCATACAAAAGATAATTAAAAACAATCTGTAATAGTGTCATGTAGATTCAACCATTTTTAGTAAAAATTTATTGCTCCTACAGGTTTAGACAAAGTTCCTCATAAGCATCGCTCGAACTTTGGGCTCGCTCGAACGCAGTCAATGTTTTGACTTACCCTTATTATGCTAGTAGAGTTAAGACAAATTTAGCAGAGAGGAGATATATAGAGGCAAAGCTGATTCTATCAAGCTTGGTGTATGCTTGCAGGAAATTCAGGGCATATCTTATCTCAAAACCATTTGTGGTTTTGACTTACTACTCTTTATTGCCTCAGCTTTTCAATACTTCAACAGTTTCTCAAAGCATGATGAAGTGGTTGGTTGAGCTACAAGAATATACTTTCTCATTTTTGGTGGAGAGTGCACTTCCAGAGCCACATTGGTAGATCTGTTAACATATAAAGAGGGTCCCATTTTGGTGAAGGAAGTGGAGGAGAAGATAGATAAGGAAGAGCATGCTATCATTCCAAGAGCATCTATCTTGCATTTTGATGGTTCATACAGGAAGAGTTTACATCAAGCTAATGGAGGCTATGTGATAACTGATTCAGAGAGCAAGCTGATTCAGAAGGAGGGAGTTCATCTGGAAGCAATAATGAGGTAGAGTATGCAGCATTATATGAGGGGTTACTGACTGCACTTAAGCTGAAGATTCAGAAGATAATGATCAAGGGAGATTCTCTACTTGTTGTAAAGCAGATCTTGGGAAGTTGGCAAGCAAGAAGCCCAAGGTTGAGAGGGTATCTAGCGAAAGTAAAAAGGCTGCTTCAACAATTTATAGCATGGAATATCCAGCACGTGTAAAGGGAGGATAATCAAATGGCACATGAATTGGCTCAGGAGATGAGTGATCAAGATCCCAGTGATAGCAAGGCTTGAAGATCCACTGCACAAAGGGAGAGAATTCTTGGCTCAAATAGTGGATTTCTTACTTACTAGACATCTACGTCAGGAACTTAAAAAGAGTTAGAAATACACTTCATACGGAAGAGCAGACAGTATATAATGATTGATGATGAGCTTTACATGAGAGGGGCTGATCAGATTTTGAGGAGAGAACCCTGGAGAGAAGAAATATATTATATACTATCATCCAGTCATGAAGGAGCTTGTGGAGGACACTATGCTTTTAAGATTACACTACAGAAAATACTTATGGAAGGTTATGTGTGGCCTTCAATACAGAAGGATGTGCAGCACTGGTGCAGATCTTGCCATGAATGTCAGAGAATGGGAAAAAGAATTCTTAAAATGGAGCCGATAAATGTTATGCTAGTTTATGATATTTCTGAAAGGTGGGGAATAGATGCAGTTGGTCGTCTACCCAGAACTACCTGAGGGAAATGTTATATGCTGACTACAATGGAGTATTTATCAAAATGGGCAGAGGTGAAGGCAGTAAAAAGAGTGGATAGCAAAAGGGTTGCTGATTTCATATATGAATACATATGCTGCAGATTTGGAATTCCCCTGGAGTTACTTTCAGATAGTGGTCTTGGATTAAGAGGAGAAGTGATAGATTACTTGTGATATAAGCTAAATATAAATCATAAGTACATCACCCCATACTACCCTTAGTGCAATGGGTTGAACGAGAATTTTAATGGAAAATTTTAATTGATGATGGCTAAGATGATGGGAAACCACACAAAGAACTAGGATTTGGAGATGAATCAAGTTTTGTGGGCATAGAGGGTAGCAGTGAAGCATAGCACTCAATTCTCTCCATTTCATTTGGTATATGGGAAAGAAGCAATTCTGCCATTGGATGTGGAAATACCAGCTTAAAAATTTTTGGTTGAAGAAGGATATGAGCCTGTAGACAGTTACAGGGAGAGATTATTGGAACTACAGATGATGCAGTTAGATAGGAATTTGGTTTTTGAGCATTATGCCAGAGTGCAAATGCAGAGGCAAGAATCAAAAAATGCAAAAATCAAGAAAAAAGAAATTGAAGATGGAGATTTGGTTCTCAAATATAATAGCAAACTGAATAGCACTTTTCATACTACTTTTCAGACCAAGTGGGAAGGTCCATACAGAGTGGAGAAGAAATTTGAAAATCGAACTTATCAATTGACTGATTTAGATGGTAAGAAATATTAGAAGAGAGTCAATGGTGTCTGGTTGAAGAAAAACTTTGCACGGTTGATGGTAGCACTGAAAGAGGAGGATCATGAAGATGTTGAGCTATGGCAGGACAGGTGGAAGTCACTGCAAGGTGAAGAAGAGGAAAATTTGGATCTTTCATCTCTTTTTGGCTCACTGCTAGACATGAATGTCACAGCAGAAGAAAGGGGTTGCTAGAGATATGTGGACAAAAATGTAAATATGTATTTTACTTGTTGCATGCTTATGAGTTGGTGCATAGCTATGTACATCGCTAGTTGATGGAGGAAATGAGCTATGGATACTCTCATCAAGACTCTATTGAGATGTACAGATGGTAGATACTTCTACAGGGACTTCTAGGAGATGATGAAAAGCAGCATGGTTGCAGTAGACACTCCAGAGCAATGGGTGTGGGATGACATGCTTTTCATTGCCATCCTGTGTCCAGTGTTTATAATGTCATGAGTGTTTTTCCTTTTGTCTTGAGTCATTTGAACTTCCCATGAGTCGAGATGGTTTGGTATAAAGAGATTAGAAGAGGCATGCAAGTGATTGAATGCCTATCTAGAACCATGTGTGCATTAAGTCTAAGGTTTGGAAATAAGCATTTCAAGCTTAGTGTGTGAATTGGGAGAAATTTTTGAGAGTGGTAAAATGTTATTGTGCTGAGGTGGCCGAATGGATTTGGAAAGGATACCATGCATGTGAACCTGAGTACATGAAACTTTTCTCAAGCTTTTGGATGGCGAGGTGTTACGTGCTAAGGGGATTGACGTTTCTGGATTGCATGCAAGGTGGCGATGGTATCTCTTTTGATGAGATCTAGAAAGGAGAATGGGGGGAAGTAGAAAAGGAAGGGGAGGCTAGTAGGAGCCAGGGGGAGGACTGCAACTGCAGTTTTTGGGCAAGGAAGCTGTGAGGAGGAGAATTGTGATCAAAGGAGGGGCCGACTTCATGTGGAGACAGGGGAGAGTTTTTGGAAAAGGAAGGAAGTATGGTGATAGAGAGCTTCTATGGGAGCAATGCAATGAATTAGGTTGGAGGACTTTGGTAGATTCGTTATCATAATCTCGTGAGGGGTACCGGTAGCCATGGGTTGTGGTTTTTGGGAGATGGAGCTAGGAGAGCAGGTGGCAATGTTATTGCAGCACTGGGGTTGGTTATTTTGTCACTAGTAGGGGAGCACCATCAGTAGGAGCATGGAGGGAAGGAGGTCATGAGCTCTAGAGCTCTAGAGCAAGAGGGAAGCTACTGGTGGTCTAGATGAGGAGGAGTTTGGTGGGTGGAGAGTTTGATGAGCACAGGGGGAGCTTCTGGAGTGGGACGAGATCAGAACTGCAAGTTCGGGGTGAAGAGGATGAGAGTTCGGGAGTAAGGATAGAACAATGCATAAGCTCAGGGGGTTCTAAGAAGCAAAAGAACCAGGCATTGTGAAGGGGAGAGGCCTTGCTTGTGGCAAAAAACTATGGACAGTAGAATGGAGAAAGAAGCATGATGCTTGGATAGAAGAGACCCGCAATGTGTCAGAGAAAGTTATGGAAATGTGCGAACAAGTTAATAAGTGAGCACAATCTTGAGAAGATGCTCTCAAGGCATAGTTTTTCTAAATCAATGCAATGAAGGAAAAGGAACTCAAAGATATGCATGCAAAGGTGAAACAAGGTGATAGTTGGTAATCTACTATGAAGTTTATTTGTCACACAACTAAAAGGTGGATAGTAGTTCGCCATGCACTTGGAAGGGGTGATACCTCTACTGTGGGAGGTTATGTGGATTGCCATCAGTTAGTTTGAAGTGAAGGAGCGCAGCTAATTTGAAGTAGTAACCTTCCTACTTGTAACAAGGACTCGTGGTGATCACAGGGGCAGTAGAATCTAGGGTTGGAGCCATTTCCCATCCAGAGAGTTTTCCAAGCCACAAGAAAGATTGATGACCTTGGTGTAACTAGGAAGATGTTTCTGGTGTTCGAAATGAACCACAGGGTGGAGGCATTTTTTGTATCACAACATGTGCAATATGAAATAATATACAATGAAGTCACAGAGGAGTGGTGGACTCTTATTCTACAAATAACAGATGAGATAGCTACAGGATTGGAGTTTCGTAGGAGCCAGTGGCTGAGAGATCTTTTTTATGAGAGAGATATGATACCAGAATATGTATTTTTCTGAGACTAGAGTGTAGATATCATATAAGTGTCATTTGAGTGTGGGTCTAATTCTGTAGATACTTTTGTGGAGGGAGATAGAGTGATACCAATAGGGGAGATACTGGAGTGTTAAAGAGTTAAGGTTGATTGAGATACCTATGGGTGTTTATGTGTTTGATATATGATGTAGTGCCACACCTGCATATGTTTCCCTATGCTCGTCAGACGAGGCAAAGCGTCGGTGATATGAGGTGGAATCTTCAGGAGGGACCATTACGGATGCATGGAGTGATGGTGATAGTAGCCCCTCTGCCATTACGTCATGAGGCCATGGAGGAGGAGGTGTTTGATGATATGGTGCGGGATTTATATATCCATAAGTCCTCAGGTAGGGATGATAGCATGGAGCAGGACGATCTTTTTACTGTAGCATCAACTCCAAAGTGGATTGAGAGATATGAAGTGGCCAAAGCAGAAAGAATAAATGCAAGGACGAGATTCAGAGTAATGTACAGGCGATCGCAACCATATCCACAGGATCTGGCTCTTCTCCCCACTCACATGTCACTTGATTGGCTACAACTGGCTCTACATACACTACCAGGCATAGGCCCTTTTCCGACAAAAATACCGATGCTTTTTACATTAAAATTTTTTTTAAATGGGTGCAAACATCGTTATTAAAGTCGTTAAAAGTATGAAAAAGAACGGTCGCTATAAAGCATCGCTATATAGCGATGCTGATAAACGTCACTATATAGCAACATTGGTAAACGTCGCTATATAGCGATGATTAATAGAACTAAAAAAAAAGCATTAGTGGGGCTAAATAGGGCCATAGCAAGCCCTGTTTTGCCTCATTAATGTTTTTTTTTTGTAATTACAAAAAAAAGTTTTTTATTACAAAATTTTCCTTGCGAAAAGGGTGATACAAAATCGCTCAAATGAAATGATCGAGCAACAAAAGCATATACATGTCGAACATATACAACATTGTTTGTTACAAAATTACCCTTTCAAAAAGGGTGATACAAAATTGCTCAAACGAGCGGCTCAAATGAGCAGATATACAAAATGACATACATGGCAAAGTATATGCAAACTGCTACTACTACTCATTCAAATCGTCCTCGTCATCCTCGTCCTCGTCCTCGTCCTCGACTTGTTGGCTTGATCCTTGGTCCTCGTGAGCTGCGTCTTCTCCCTGATCCTCGTCACGTACATCTGATCCCTGGCCCTGGTGATCGCTCGCCTCCGATGATGGGACGCTCAAGCTTTGACCCTAAGAGTGAACCATATAAATTGAAAATTAGATTGGAACTTAAAGAATAAAATAATTTAAAAAGTGAGATTACAAGTAGGAGTAGACTTATACCGTGCGAGCATCCACCTTAGCCCAATCGACCGTCGCTCCCATTGCCTCTTGCTCAATAAACCATGGCTTTGTTCCTATGCGAAACGTGCATCGCGTCTCTGCATCTGTAGGAAGATGACCCATCGCAACTTGCTATGGATCCAATTTATGAGAGTTAGAGTTATATAAAGTGCATGTAATATGTAGTAAAAAAAATAGAACAATACATTAAATGAGAAGAAGTAGGCTTACCACGGTTGCCTCGAACGCCAATTGTCTGCCTACACCAAAGTACGAAGTACCTACACTGTCCAGTCATCTCTTCGCAGCCCTCCTCTGATCCTCGAACATTTCGGGATGGTCCCTATTCTGCTTCTTGAAGAACTTCCAATCAGCTTTGTTTGCCCAGCTGGGTTTAGCCATCCCCTATGCGATGGAAGTACGCAAGGTTGATCTACGATGCTTCAAGATGAAACCCATGCACTCTCGCAAATAATTCTCATTAAACTCTCAATTTGGCAGGTTAGGGTATTTTTGTTTTAATTCATCGATGACCACCTGCTTCTTTTGGTCATCTTGATACCGCCAATTGGTAGCAATGTCGCTCTTGAAGTGATGGCTCATCAACCGTCTCATGGTGGCCATCACTGCTTTGCCCTTTCTATCTTCTATTATCTATTCGGTAGCTGTGATTTGATAGGAGAGGTCCTCGACTGAGTAAGGAGGACTGATGGTAGTGGCAGAGTCACAAGGAGTGGAAGCTGTGCGAGCACTTCCGGAGTGAGGAGTAGCAGTGGGAGTAGGAGAGGAAAAGGGACCTGACTGATACTATGTCTCAAAACCAAGTGGAGACCTGTACGGATGTGAGTGTGCTGATTCGTCTACATCTCCCGAGTCAGCACAACATAAGCGGCCCCTCCTACTCTTCCTTCCCTTATGATAGCCACGTGCAGGTGATGACCCCTCGGTCGGAGGGGCACGAGGGGACGGTTGGGTAGTAGGTCCAGCCGTCGGTGTAGGAGAGGGAATTGCTGAGGTCCTCTGAGATAGCAGAGAGAAGAATCTCGCTGCCTCCTCATCAGTCATCTGCGCTACAAACTCGTCGGGCTCCTGACAAAGCCATTTGTTGCTAGCAAAGGAGTTCCTCGAGAGGTAGTCATAGTGCTACGTCCGAGAGGAGTCAGACTAGGGATAGTCGTAGTGCTAGGTCCGAGACGAGTCAAGGACCAGGGGTAGTCATAGTGCTACGTCCGAGAGGAGTCAGACCAGGGGTAGTCCCCTCAGGTGTCGCCTGAGAGGAATCAAAGTCCTTTGGAGCATAAAGATCACGATGTCTCCTCCTGCGAGGTTGTCCGTACTCATCGGACATGCGACGTGATCCCATATCTAACATAGACACAAACACGAAAAAAAAAAACAAAAAACAAACATAAGCATAGGCATAGGCATAGGCATAGGCAAAGGAAAAGAGAAAAAAGAGGGAAAGGAAAAGAGGGAGAAGAGGGAAAGGAAAAGAGATTAGAAGAGGGGAAAGAGAGAAGAAGAGGGAAAGGAAAGAGGAAGAAGAGGAAAAGAGAAAGAAGAGGGAAAGGAAAAGAGATTGGAAGAGGGGAAAGAGAGAAGAAGAGGAAAAGAGGAAGAAGAGGGAAGGAAAAGAGATTGAAAGAGGGGAAAGAGAGAAGAAGAGGGAAAGGAAAGAGGGAAAGAAGAGGAAAAAGAGGAAGAAGAGGAAAAGAGGAAGAAGAGGGAAAGGAAAAGAGATTGGAAGAGGGGAAAGAGAGAAGAAGAGGAAAAGGAAAGAGAAAAAGAAGAGAGAAGAAGAGGGAAAGAAGAGAAAGAAGATGGAAAAGAGGAAGAAGAGGAAAAGAGGAAGAAGAGTTTGGCTGGAAAAGAGATTGGAAGAGGGGAAAGGAAAGAGGGAAAGGAAAGAGAGAAAAAGAGACATATGCTCATGCATAAGCATAAGCATAAGCATGAGCATATGTCTCCTTCTCTTATGCTTATGCTTATGCTTATGCGTAAGAGGAGCTCTTATGCATAAGCATAAGCATAAGCATAAGAGAAGGAGACATATGCTCAGCTCCTCTTACGCATAAGCATAAGCATAAGCATAAGAGAAGGAGACATATGCTCATGCTTATGCTTATGCATGAGCATAAGAGAAAGAGACATATGCTCCTGCTTATGCTTATGCTTATGCATGAGCATAAGAGCATGAGCATGAAAGAGGGGAAAGAGGGGGGAAAAGAGGGAGGAAAAGAGGAAGAAGAGGAAAAGGAAAAGAGATTGGAAGAGGGGAAAGAGAGAAGAAGAGGGAAAGGAAAGAGGGAAAGGAAAGAGAGAAAAAGAGACATATGCTCATGCATAAGCATAAGCATAAGCATGAGCATATGTCTCCTTCTCTTATGCTTATGCTTATGCTTATGCGTGAGCATATGTCTCCTCTTATGCATAAGCATAAGCATAAGAGAAGGAGACATATGCTCATGCTTATGCTTATGCATGAGCATAAGAGAAAGAGACATATGCTCATGCTTATGCTTATGCTTATGCATGAGCATAAGAGCATGAGATGATGAAAGAGGGGAAAGAGGGGGAAAAGAGGAAGGAAAAGAGGAAGAAGAGGAAAAGGAAAAGAGATTGGAAGAGGGGAAAGAAGAGGGGAAAAGAGATTGAAAGAGGGGAAAAAGAAGAGACGGAAGAGGAGAGAAGAGGGAAAGAAGAGGGAAGAGAGGGGAAGAGAGGGTTCCTATGCCCATCACTATAGCTAGCGCTTAAGGCACTAGCTGCAGGCCAATGCAAATAACAAAAATAATGAATGGAAAAAAGAGGAAGAACTTTCTTACCTGGAAAATTACGTCCCGCTCGGTGTTTTGTGGACTGGCCCTACAAAAGAGTGGAAACATACCATTTTTCAAATAACTAGTTAGAAAAAGGAGGAGTTTAAAGAAGCAACTTCTCAAAGAGATTGGATTGAGGAGACAAGGAGAAAGAGAAGGAAGAGAAATACAAAAAAGACTAGAAGAGGTGAGTCTTCTTTCTTTCACAAAATCTCATTTTTTGTCTTCAATCCTTTGAAATCAAGCATGAAAACTAGTACATAGCCTTAGCAATACAAGGAGAAACATGCTTCAACACTCACAAAACAAAATCTCACAAAAAACAAACCTACATTGTTCAAAGAGACTCACCTTCTTGAAAAACTTCCTTTCAAGAAAGCAAAAAGGGAGAAGGGTGGAGAGGGAGCACAAGTGTTAGGAGAGGGGTAAGTAGTGGTGAGAAGTGGAGAATAGAGTAGGAGGTCATCGAAAATAGATGGGAGGACAGATTGCTTTGCTTACAATAGAGATTAGAGATTGCTAAAGAAAGTGTCGTGATGCTTTTATTTAAAAGCATCGCTATATAGCGATGGAATAGAGCAAATCGTCGTTATATAGCGACCAAATAGGTCAAAACATCGCTATATAGCGACGCTTCAAGACACTTTATGTTTAAAGTTAAAAAAGAAGCTCATAGATGCTATTTTACAACTGTTAATATATTTCCTTGCAACTTATGTTGTGATTTTATAAGTGCAGATGGAAGGGACGAGTGGAAGCTCATATGCACCAATGCCCAGGAGCACAAAGTGGCTTACGGAGAGGTTATATTATCATTGCACTCATTGCAAGCGATAAGTATGACATCAACGTGGTATTATCATGTGCCACTTGCGGATGTATGGGGAGGAGCCTGAACCAGTACCCACTATTGGTGTTGCACGTGTTGATGGATTATCGGTAAGTCAAAGCTATTTAAGTTCACGGTTAATATTGGATACCATTATGGTATGAAACCTTGAGACAAGATCTTATAATTACACAAAATCTTAAAACAGGATGAGGAGGCTGACAAGGGTATGCATATACCTTCACACTTTGAGCAAGACTATAGTCTCCCGGATGATGACGAGGGTATGGTCGACATGATGGATTCTATTTTTAGGGGCACTACATCCCATGTACATGTGATGTCAGAGTCTGAGATCAAAATGCCAGAGTTGCAATCAACACAATTGTACGAGGGTGCTAGGATGTCTAAACTATGTGCTTGTCTCTCAATCTTGAATCTACAAGTAAAGTATGGGTGGTCGGCGGATACAGGTGTCTCGGCCTTAATGAGGTTAGCTCTTGCATTAATTTGACTCATTATTTAGATATTGTTTGTTTTGAGAATCATCATGTATGGATTAGTGTACCGAATCATCATTATTCGAAGCCTATGTATGTTTGGATTGTGATAGGTTGCTCTAGAAGATGTTGCCTACACCAAATACCATGCCCGCATCAAGAGATGAAGCGAAAAAGATGCTAACAATCGTGGGTATGGATTATGATACCATCCATGCTTGCCATAATGATTGTATTCTCTTTTGTCGTGAGCATGGAGATTTGGCTAGTTGTCCGAAGTGTGGGGAACAATGATATAGAGATGACTTGTAGGGTGAGCAGATATCGGTAAAGGTCTTGAGACACTTTCCCATCATTACAAGAATACAGCACATGTTCCGATGCAAATCCATAGTGGAGTTGATGACATGGCATGCATCTCATCGGTCCACTGATGACACATTGAGGATTCCCACAGATTGTGCAACTTGGAAGCACATAGACAATCAGTGGCCGAACTTTGCGAGGGAGCCATGCAACTTACATCTTGGGCTCACCATGGATGGCCTGAATCCTTTTGGATTATGCTCGACATCTTGGTCAACATGGCCCATAGTTGTGGTGAATTACAATACCCCACCATGGCTAACAATAAAAAAGGGACACCTCATGCTTGCACTACTTGCGCCAGGGAAGTACAAGGCAAAAAATATGGACGTGTACATGGCACCTTTGATAGAGGAGTTACAGATATTATGGAGAGGAGCGGGTCTTTGATATTTCCAGAGCTCCTAGACATACCAATGATATTTTGGTCAGCGGTATCTTGATGTGGACCATGCATGACTACCCAGGATATGGAGAGTGCGTAGGTATGTGGTTGTGTCTCTACAAGTATAATATAGGATTATTCTTTTATGACTCTCTTTCACATGCATGTCTTATACTAACACATTCATGCACGCGTGCAGGACTTGTTACAAGTGGGTACCATGCTTGTCCTGTTTGTGGACCGGGTTTGAAATCACTTGCACGATACTCTAAACATATGAGGAAAAATGTTTATGAAGGTCATGCTCGATACCTTCCGCTGGACCATCTTGCACGTGGAGGTCAGCTTGATTCACCACCATCATATTTGAAGGCAAGTGACTGGATTCAAGCTTGGAGGGTGAATGGAGAGGAGCGTCCTCCTGGTATGAAGAGGCTATTGATCTTTCAGGAGCTTCCTTATTGGGATTAGTTACAAATAAATCATCTCATGGATCCCATGCATATCTTCAAGAATGTGGGTGCTACTATTTGGGCACACTTGGTTGGTTCCAAAGACTCGAGAGGAGTGTGAGAAGACTTGCGTGCTATGAATAGGATGTCTCGTTTGTGGCCCCAAGTGCATGCTTCGGGAAAAGTTGTCCTCCCAAAAGCAACGTGGATCCTCTCTATGAGGGAGGAGGCAGCAGTCAAGGCAGACATTACCTCTTTTCAAACACCGATAGGGTACATGCGTTGCTTGAAAATCATTTTCAAAGGACAATAAGCTTAGTGGGCTCAAGTCCCATGATTGGCACAAGGTCTTACAGGTATTCTAAGATGTAGAATTAGTGTATCGATGATCGTGATGCATTAGCGTAATTATGATTATGTTATATTGTTGACATGAATTCTTTGTTGCTTTGATAGTTCCTTGGGGGGGTCACTCATCTTATGTAACCCTATCACGTGAGTTCAACAGAAGGATATTTTTAATTTTCAAAATTTATGGAATTTAACTTACATAAGGGAGTATTTAAAATCATTTTAGAAAAAAACTACAGATTTGTATAGAAAAAGGGTACATTTTATTAATAAAAAATATACGAATAAGGGATTTTACAAATAACCTTGAACGCACGTGATATAGAATGTTTGTACATAGTGACCCCCTCGAGGATAGTTCATCCTCCCAATTACAATAAAAGGGTGCTTACAAGAAGATGTTAGAAATGCTATATTCAAGATCAGTGGTATTGTGAGGTATGCTTACTATCAAATCGCATTGATTGCATTTTCATCAATTTAAGCTGATTAATCTATAGACTGATTATGAAAATATCTTACATGGACATGTGAAATAGGTGGATATCTCAAAAAGAGATCTCCATATCAAGCATCGAGAAGGCTAGGGTGGAATCCATCGAAGCCGTATGCTTGCTTGAGAAGCACTTTCCCTCTAGCATTATGACAACTCAAGTCCACTTGCTTGTGCACATAGTTGATGAGGTGTCTATTCCAGGTACCATTCATAGTCAATGGATGTTTTTTCTCGAGCGGTTTATGAAAAATTTGAAGGGATCTGTAAGACAAAGAGCAAGATCAGAAGCAAGCATGGCAGAGGGATGGCTTGTGCAAGAGTCATTAGTATATATCACGGAGTTTCTTGCATCCACGGATCCCGATATGCCGCAAGCTTGGCATAACAAGGACGATGATCGCATCATTGGAAAGGTTCCCCAAGGAAAAGGGATTGAAAGAAAGATGAGCGAAGAGCAAATGGAGAAATTCAATAAGTTTTGTATCCTCAATAGCCCTCAGATGTAGAAGTGGATTGAGAGATATGAAGTGGCCAAAGCAGAAAGAATAAATGTTTAAAGGACGGGATTCAGAGTAATGTACAGGCAATCACAACCATATCCATGGGATTTGGCTCTTCTCCCCACTCATATGTCACTTGATTGGCTACAACTGGCTCTACGTAAAGCCGAATGCAATGGAGAGACAATAAACAAGCGCGAGTGAGAGTTATCATCTGGATGTATGATGCATGTAAGTTTCTTACCTCTTGACATAATTAAGTAATTATTTGTGGTAATATATGCTATAAAATAGATGCATCTTCATTGTTTTAATGATGCTCTTTTACAGTACAAAAAGTACAGTGCATTATGGTCATATGGATGACATTTTCCATGTGGAACGCATCGATTCAAAGAGAGTCACGTATGATTGTGGAGTCATGGCTAACTTCACACAAGATAGCCGAGCAAGTGCTTCAGATACCAATCTTCTCTCCTCATAGTTGGATTATTGTGGAACCATACGCGAAATCTATGAAGTTGATTTTAGATGATTTAGTATTTTCATTCTTGGTTTAGAAGTATTTTCAACGGTCCCCATGCGACAGTGAAAAAAGATAGTAGTAGTTTCTTTGCAATAGACTCTACCAAACATTGGACCAATGAAAGTGATACTTTTGTTCTTCCCGAGCACTGTGAGCAGGTGCATACTAATGATTTAATTAATCGAAGCTTTTGTTTTTAAAGATCCATTAATACATGTACTTAAGCATAATTTCATATATATAATTGAGGACATTTGGCACCCTTATGCAATATAGGTGGTTTCTCATCCGGATCGTTTCGATCCAAGATGGTGGTAGGTGATCCAAGTTGCACCATGAAGTAAGCAAATTTTTGAAGATAGAGATGTGGATATGGTGATGCCACTACCAATGCCGGATCCAATTGATCCCCATGAATCTAGTGAAGAAGATGAAGATTACAATATGAGCCAAGAGGAAGATGCGCATAATGACATTGCACGAGAGGAAGATGGAGATCACGATATTAAGGAAGAAGAGAACGATCATCAAGAATCACCACACTTTATTGAAGAAGATGATCAAGTACTTTTAGGTGAACATACGATGCTAGAGTATGATGATGATATAGGAGATCAACTCGGTATAGAGTTAGAGATAGACTTGTTTGGTGCGTTAGACTTGGCTCAAGATGAAATAGTTGATGTAAATGCTCTTCATTGACTTTTTTCATCTCAAACTTGGACATGAATATATGCGCTTCAAAGGCTTGATGTACATGCTCTCATACTTTTATTCTCTCAAAAGATCAAACATGTATGAAAATTTAAAAAATTTTGTCATTGGAAAAAACTAACTTTTAAGGCCTATATGAGTAAAAAAGCTCTTTGGAAAACGTTGCTATAAAATAGTATCTCAGTGTCACTATATAGTGACACTCACATTTCTGATAAACGTCGCTATATAGCGACGTTTGCCTAAAGTCGCTATATAGCGATGCTTTACGGGATGTGCTTCCCATACCGATGATTAGCACCCCGTGCACGCTAAACATCGGTACTTAAATGTCGCAATAGGATTCGTGTGTAGTAGTGGTAAAGCCGAACGTGATGGAGAGACAATAAATAAGTGCAAGCGAGAGTTATCATCTGGATGTATGATGCATGTAAGTTTCTTATCTCTTGACGTAATTAAGTAATTATTTGTGGCAATATACGCTATAAAATAGATGCATCTTCATTGTTTTAATGATGCTCTTTTATAGTGCAGATTGTCTTACTAAGTCCGATTATGCAATGGCACCATGTTTTGAGGCATCTCATGTTCTATTTTCAGTAGCGGTCATTGCCATGGGACCATTTCTTGAGCATACCTTATGCAGATCACTCAGGTTGCCATTTGAGCCATGTGCACTCATTTGTGGTGTGCATTGGGTTGCAGTGGATGATTTATAGACCATTTGGATGCATTGCGATCCTTATTGGATGCGCTGATAGGCCCAGATTACCTTGTGGGATGCTATTTTTTTATGGACACTTTGCACATGGATGCTATTTTATGCTGAGGGACAGCTTTGACACATTGCAGTTGATGCACTGATAGTGTTATGCTCTCTTGGATGAGATATTGTTGATGCATATGCCCATGGACGATGTTTATGCTTAAGCCATTTGGCACTTATTAGCATTTTGGATTGCCATTGCAGTTGGCATTTTCTTTTGGGCCAGATTTGCTCATATGTTATGCTCTCTTGGATGAGATATTGTTGATGCATATGCCCATGGTCGATGTTTATGCTTAAGCCATTTGGCACTTATTGGCATTTTGGATTGCCATTGCAGTTGGCATTTTCTTTTGGGCCAGATTTGCTCATATGGATGCATAGTACATGCACATGAGTCAGCTATATCTTTTGATGCTTTGAGCTTTGAGTTTTGGTGATATTTCACTCTATTGTGGCATACACATTTGGGTGCACCTGGTATTTGGTGTGATTCTCTCTTGCAGGCACTAGCATTTGGGATTTTGCTTTATTTGCATCATGGGGTCCTCTTCCATGTCTGAAAAGGAGCTTTTCAGCATTAAAAAGTTTGATGGGGCAAACTTTTCTTTGTGGAAAGAATAGATAAGGGATGTGCTGATTCAAAAGAAGCAGATAGAACCCTTGCAAGGGATTGTAGCTAAGCCTGCAGCTATGTCCACAGATGAATGGAATGAGTTGGATGCATTGGTAAAGTCTACCATTAGACTTCATCTTGGGGAGACAGTTTATTTCACAGGAGTCACTGAAAAGACTACGGAAGCTTTATGGAAAAAGCCGTGTGCTACATATGACAAAGAGACTGCCTCAAACAAAGTCTATCTCATGAAGAGATTGTTTGAGCTGCACATGAAGGAGGGAGTATCCATAGCTTTGCACTTCAATGAATTTAATATCATTTTCAGTCAGCTTCAAGCTCAAAAGCTGAATTTCGATGTGGAAATGAGGGTAATATTTCTCTTATGCTCATTACCATCCTCATGGATACTTTTTGTACTACTATCAGTAACTCTACACCTAGTGGAGTATTGAACTTTGATGATGTGGTTGGTAGCTTGTTGGCCGAGGAGATTAGATAGAAGTCAATGGAAGGCAACAAGCAGGATGCAGCCTTAAATGTGCAAAGGGGCAGATCACAGTCCAAGGGGAAGTTTCAAGAAAGAGGGAAGTCCCATAGCAAGTCCAGGGCATGGAACATTGAGTGTCACTATTGTGGCAAGAAGGGCCACATGAAAAAGGATTGCTACAAGCTTAAAAGAGAGCAAAAGGATAAGAAAAAGAATGCAAATTGGGGTGCAAATCAGAACGAAGAGAGTCCAAGGGAGGACAAAGGAAAAGTGAAGATCAAGGAGATCAATGCAGTCACACATGCTAGTGACAATGACATTTTCTTCATGTCTAGTTTATCTACAAAGTTGCTTACCACTTTAGATGATGCATATTCCCAGGATTGGATTTTGGATTCTGGTGCTTCATTCCATGTTACTCCCCATAGGGAATTGTTCTCCACTTATGACAGTGGAAAGACAGGTTGTGTGAATCTTGGAAATGACTATGCATGTGACATAGTGGGAGTAGGTGACATAAAGTTTTCTTTTGCAAATGGGTCTGCATTTATTTTGAAAAATGTGAGACATGTGCCTAAGCTGACCAAGAGTCTCATTTCAATGGGTCAGCTAGATGATGCTAGTTTTCAGACCATCTTTGGTTTTGGGAGTTGGAAAATTCAAAAAGGCTCTATGCTTTTGGCCAGGGGTGCCAAGTGTGGGACTTTGTATCCCTTACATGTATCAGGGGTGTTTGATCATGTTGTTGCAATAACCGAGCAGCCAAGCACTTCTTTATGGCATTGCCGGTTGGGGCATATGAGCCAAAATGGGATGAAACTCTTATGCCATTTGGGTTATGTACCGCATTTGAGTTTCTCTGATTTTGAATTTTGTGAGCACTGTCTCTATGGGAAGCAGACTAAATCGGCCCATAAAAGAAGGGGAAAGAAAGAGTTTGAAAAGCTTGATTTGGTGCATTCATACGTATGCGGTCCCATGCCTACACGGTCATTAGGCGGGGCTGAATACTATGTGACATTCATTGATGATGCAACTAGGAAAGTGTGGGCTTATGCTATAGCTCAAAAGAGTGATGTGTTCCGGGTATTTCAAAAATGGCTGGCCTTGGTTGAGAATCAGTCAGGTAGAACGCTGAAATGCTTATGGTGGAGAGTATCTCTCTCACGACTTTTAGCATTTTTGTGATACACGTGGGATTAAGAGGGAGCTCACATCCCCTCGTACTCTAGAGCAAAATCCAGTTGTAGAAAAGATGAACCGTAACATTCAAGAAAGGTTGCAATGCATGCTTTCCAATGCAAGTCTTTCTGGTGGTTTTTGGGCTGAGGCAATAAAGACTGCAGTGCACGTGATCAAAAGATCACCTAGTAAGAGTTTGGATGGTGGTATTCCTGAAGAGGCATGGAGTGGCAAGAAGCCCTCTTACTCTCATTTGCGTATATCTGGGTGTGAGGCATATGCACGTGCCAAAAGAGCTTCAAAAGAAGCTAGATCTCTAAGTCTAGGAAATGCATCTTTCTGGGTTATGGTGAAAGTGGAGAGATGGGCTATCGTCTCTGGGATCCAGAAGCAAAGAAGATCATATGCAGCCATGATGTAGCCTTCAATGAGAAGAAGATGCATAAGGCACCCATGAGGATGTGGAAATGAGGAGAATCACTTTCCAAGATGTGAATCCACCTGCATATGTTGATAGACAGCAAGCCGTCCATGCACCAAATGTGCAAGAAATGGTACCACCAAGTACTCCCACAAGTATACAATCAAGGGTAGATGATGGATCATCTATTAGTGGAAATGATGAGCCAAATGTGGCTGATATGCAGGTGGGACAGCAAGCTAAAGTACCCTTGAGAAGATCATCTAGGGTGTCTAGACCGCCTGATAGGATTGTTCCAGGGGTAGACTATGTGATGCTTACTGATTGCGGGGAGCCTTCTTGCTACAGAGAGGCTATGATGCACGAGGATCAATGCAAGTGGGAGTATGCTATGCAATTAGAGATGAGTTCACTTATGAAGAATAATACTTGGGACTTGGTTTCTTTGCCACATGGAAAGAAAGCATTGCCATGTAAATGGGTCTACAAGATGAAGGTCAGAGGTGATGATGTGCCTAGGTACAAGGCCCGTTTGGTCACTAAAGGGTTCAAGCAAGAGAAGGGTGTGGACTTTGATGAGATATTCTCTCCGGTTGTGAAGATGACCACACTTAAATGCATGCTTGGACTAGTGGCAGTAGCAGAGGATATGGAACTTATGCAGATGGATGTCAAGACAGCTTTCTTGCATGGGGATCTGCATGAGGAAATTTACATGGTGCAGCCAGAAGGCTTTGAAGAAAAGGGCAAAGAGCATTTAGTTTGCAAGCTGAAGAAGAGTCTCTATGGTTTTAAGCAAGCGCCTAGAGAATGGTATCAGAAGTTTGGTGCTTGAAGGAGTGAAATTGATCACTGCCTCTACACTAAAAGGGCTAAGGATAATAGCCTGATACTCCTGGCACTATATGTGGATGATATGCTATTGGCTAGCAAGAATACTTATGAGCTAGATGCATTAAAGGCCAAGTTGCATGAGGTCTTTGATATGAAGGATTTGGGAATTGCAGGTCATATTCTTGGTATGCGCATCACGCATGATCGGAGTAGGAAACTCCTTTGGCTTCACAGAAGGAGTATGTTACAAAAGTATTGCAGCATTTCAATATGGAGAGGGGGAAGGCAGTGAGTACTCCATTGCCTCCATATGTGAAACTGAGTCATACAGATAGTCCCAAATCATATGAGGAGAGGGCCATGATGGCCAAGGTTCCATATGCATCAGCAGTTGGGAGTCTTATCTATGCTATGATAGCTACTAGACCAAACATTGCATTTGCAGTGGGAGTTGTTAGCCAGTATATGGCTAATCCAAGAAAGAGGCATTGGGAGGCAGTTAAGTGCATCATGAGGTACATGAAGGGTACCAAGGAGATGTGCATCTGCTTTGGTAGAGGAGACATGCGTGTACTTGGGTACACAGATTTAGACTATGTAGGGCATGTGGATAGTAGGAGATCCACTTCTGGTTATGTGTTCACCTTTGCAAGTGGTGCAATGTTGTGGATGTCTCGTGCACAGAAGTGCATTGCTTTGTCTACGACAGAGGTTGACTATGTTGCAACCACAGAGGGTTGCAAGGAGGCTATATGGCTTGATCGGCTAGTGGGAGATTTGGGGATTTCATACAGGTGTACCGACATTGTATAGTGATTCCGTGAGTGCTATTTAGCGAGCACGAAATCTGATCTTTCATGCAAAGACCAAACACATAAAGGTCAGGTACCATTTCATCAGGGAGGTACTTGAGGCAAGCACAAAATCTGGTCTTTCATGCAAAGACCAAACACATTATGGTCAGGTACCATTTCATCAGGGAGGTACTTGAGGACAAGCACATAGAGCTTATCAAGCTTGGTTCATACAGATGATAACCCTGCAGATATGCTGACGAAGAGTCTACCTAGTCAGCAGTTTGAGTATTGTCATGTATTGATGGGCATTGGATAGTATGCTCCCTGGTTGTTCTCCCTTAAAGGCACATTGTCCTTTAAGTGGGAGGTTGTGGGGGCTAAAGGTCATTGTGCCTTTACCCCGGTTATGTACAATACTCAAACACATATATAAATGAATGAAAAAGAAGATTAGGGTGTTCTGCACCCACCAAAAACTTGTGTGGCTCTCTGTTTCTCTCTCTCCCTCTTCCGCTCTGCTTCCGTTGAGAGCACTCTCAGAGAGAGAATGAAAAATCCTTGCCACCATGGCAGCCAGAGGATAGAGCGAGGGAAATAGAGGGAGGGAAAGAGGAGAGAGAGAGAGAGAGAGAGAGAGAGACGGGGGGGGGAGGGAGGGAGGGAGGGAGGAGAGAGAGAGAGCGAGAGAGAGAGAGAGAGAGAGAGAGAGAGAGGGACAAATCCTAGTGATCGTGGCCACCAGAGGAGAGAGGGAGGAGAGAAAGAGAGAGAGGTATGAGAGGGAGGAAGAGAGGGAAGGAAAGAGAGAAAGATTAAGAGAGGCATGAGAGAGAGAGAGAGAGAGAGAGAGAGAGAGAAATCTTGGCAGAGAGGGAGGGAGAGAGTAGAGAGGGAGAGAGAGAATGAGGAATCCTCTCGGCCATGGTCGCCAGGGATGAGGAGAGAGAGAGAGAGATAGACATAAGAGTTGAGAGAGAGAGAGAGAGAGAGAGAGAGAGAGAGAGAGAGGGATAATGGGATGTCTTCCAGAGGATATATATATATATATATGAAGAGAGAGAATGAGGTGTCTTGATGGTTGCTAGAGAGAGAATTAGGAGTCTTGAGAGAGAGAGGTGAGAGGAGAGAGAAAGTTTAATATATTTAAATATTTTATATTATACTTTTAATATATTTTAAATTTAAATTATAAAATTATGAACTTATGGTATTTTTTGAAGGTGAGAATATATTTTTTATAATATATTAAAATTTTTTATTTAAAAATGTTAACTTTTCTTTAGATACTTGCTCTTCAGTTTCTCACATGTAGGTTTAGCCTCTACATCAAAACCCCTTCTTTTGCATATTTAAGCCTCTTAAACCCCAACACATTAAAATGAACATAGAAAAATAAATTATTTATTGCTTTTCTTCGCTTCAACGGTTGGTTTAGCATAGATTAGATTGCCTTAGAGGAGGAACAATTCTCCAAGTTGCCAATCAAAGCCATGCTCAAATTTTTTCGACTAGTTCCTACAGTCCCTTCACTCACATGTGATTTCACACTCATAACATGCTATTAAACAAGACCTTTCACCATTTACCAAGAAGTTTATCAGTGGGCAGATTGCATCAACAGATATCAGTGGGGTAGATTACATGTCATGGGGCATATTTGATCACTATAGTGATCATTTTATTTCATTGTAAATCTTTATTGGCTATTTTTATTGCATTTGTACAAATATTTAAGCGCATTTATTATCATTAAAAACCTTTTAAAACCTTCTAGGCTATTTTCCACATTTATTGCCATATGAAGCCTTGTATTAAACCAAACCATTCACTATTTAGCGAGCAGTTTATCAGTGGGCTGCATAAGTGGGTACCAATGGAGCAGTTTATTAGTGGGTAGATTGCATCAGTTGGGATCAGCGGACAGTTACATGTCAGTCGACATATTACATGCATGTCATTGGATAGATTACATGTCATCAAGAAGATTGGAGCTTTATCACTAGAGTGGGCATTTTATTTCATTGTAAAGCTTTATTGGCTATTTTTCTTGCATTTGTACAAATATTTAAGCCTTGTAAAGCCTTCTAGGCTATTTTCCACATTTATTGCTCTAAAATACCATGTAAAGCCCTCTTGGCTATTTTTCACATTTATTGCCATATGATAGATCTCAAAAGAAACGGAGATAGAGAGAGCAAATGGAGAGAGTTCAGTTCATGTGTGGTTTGCTCTCTCTATCTCCGTTTCTTTTGAGATCTATCAGATGATCTCAAAAGAAACGGAGATAGAGAGACTAATGCAATATATTCCCTGAACTTCACAAAAGATGCCTACACCAATCACGAATTGGCCGAGAAGGGACAGAAAAGGCTAGCTATGAAGGTGATGGAGGATTTGGATAAAATGATTTCCCTATTAAAAAGATCATTGAGAAGACTTTAAGGGGTTTGGTGTGGCAATTGCAATAATCATGGCCATACCCCAAAGGAGTGGCCACTTGTGTCGTCCAGTGTAACTCACATATCATGGGGATCTTTCATGAATGCCAATGGAGTACTCCTCCAAGCTACTTTGGGTTGAGAGAAATGCATGCAAATGGCTTCTCAATGGCTTCCACTAGTGTCACTCTGGCGACTCCTAGCTTGTTGCAATCGTGAATCCATAAGGACAAGAAGAGAGAAGGGAGAGGGAAGTGGAGAAGGGAGAGGAGGAGAAGAATAAGGGGAGACGAGAAGAGTACATGGAATTCACAAAAGGCACTATAAGGGAATAAGAGACAACTCCATAGAGGATAAAGAGAGGTTGTATTCCAATGTGTGCAACCAATACGTGAAGCCTAAAGTTCATTTGGTCTTTTATAGATGCCACCTTTTGAAGAGAGGGACAACCCTATTCTCTTTATACCACTCTATTTCCTCATTCCTTACAATCATCTTTGGCCAACTTGGCTCCAAGGCACAACCACATCTTGCCGCCATCATCCATTAAATGGCATTGCCAACCAATGTAGTTAGCATGGCCCCCTTCCTGTTCTTAATCCATTCCTCTAGATCATGCAAAGGGAATGGTTGTTGGAGGGTTGTCACTACAGATCATTCCTTTTGTGCCCTTGTGGAAGCCTTCTTTGTAGGCATTGCTTCATAGGGCTTCAATGGATCAAGTGTTATGGAATTGTTGTAGGAAGGAATGATATTTCATCTAGTGACGTGGTGGTTCCACCATTCGATTTTGTTGTAATTGGCATTGCATAGCGTAAGTGATTGCAATGGCTAGACATTGAGTGGATGGATTGGAGTTGAGTACTTGTATCCTTTCAAAGAAAGAAGAAGAAAAAAGAAAAATCTAAGATATAAGTTAGTAGGAAGAAGCTGTTAGTAGGGGTTGATGTAAGATCCTAGTGGTGTTAGTGATAATGGAGTAAGTAACAGTGTATTATCATGCTCCTCCTTAACTCCCATATCTGATTTGAGTGGGACTTTTGTTAGATTATAATCAGAATATGTCTTTGACATGCACGTTCGCACGTTCGGAGTTGTGCATGACATTTTGTCTTACTTCTCTACATAGGTTCTTTTAAAATCTATTTTATGGATTATATCTATAAGAAAATAATACGTCTATGCTCAACAGATAACAGGATCTCATACGCAAGAGAGAAAAACAAGATAATATGGGGAATCAAAAATTTGATTACTGTAGAACTGATACAATAGATGGCGCTGCCTCCCAGCCATGCACTCGTGTGAAAGAAGCTTCGATGGCATGCTGGAAATAGTAGAAGACAAAGGCTGAATGCTAAGGAATCAATGTTGCTGTAGCCAGTGATGAAATGGGCTTCACGGGCTTGCTTTTATATAGCCACCAGTCGTAGTCAGTTAGGCTCAATTGGGTGCTTGACCCAATCCAGCCAAAATGGTCGACTGGGGGTCGGTCCCGAAATAGGCCACCGACTGTACGATAGAACCGGTGCGTAAAACAGAGCAACTGACCTATGTTCACCGTTCGGCCCACAGCCATCCAGGATCATCTGAGGCTCCAAACGAGCCCCGCAACCCGAGAGTGGACTGCCCCGGGAAATGCTCCGTCTACCCTCAGTGTGGTCAGTCAAGGGATGCCTTCCCGCACTTGCATGTAGCCTAGTTGGTGGTGTGCCAACTCTATCTGAAGCCATCCAGCCATCAAGCCACACATGGCCCCCATCTGGTGTCCAAACCAGGACCTACCGGATAACCAAGCTACTCAAATGCCTTCTCCTCATATGGGGGGCTTACAACTAGAGTTAGCTGGTTCTCGCATAGTTACATGAGAGTGGAGCATTGATATCTAACACCCCCCATCAATGTCCACCCGTAAGTGAACTTAACTTTTTGGTCCAATGCCAAGTCGATGAAGATGCCTCTCCAGCAAGTCTCTTCCAAGAGCCTTCGTGAAGGTGTCCGCAGCATTCTCTGTAGTCGAAGAGTACACCAAGTCGACCTCTCCATCCATGATGAGCTCGCGTACAAAGTGATATTGAATCTCAATGTGTTTTGTGCAAGCGTGGAACATCGGGTTCTTTGCAATCGCCATGCAACTCTGATTGTCACATGATAACTGCGTAGGCTTGTTCTGCGTTGCACCCATGTCCCCCAAAATCCTCCTTAACCACACTGCTTTGCAAGAAGCAAAGCATGCAGATTTGTACTTGGCCTCGGTAGAAGAAAGAGCAACTATGGGTTCCTTCTTGTTGACCCATGACACAACTCCAGATCCAAGTGAGAAATAGTACCCTGTCACTGATCTCCTGCTGTCCATGTCTCCTGCCCACTCCGAGTCATAGAATCTGATCAAGATGTTGCCCTTGGTATAGGTGATGCCATAATCAAGTGTGCCTTTGATGTATTTCAGCAACCGCATCCCTGCCCTCCAATGGTTCTCCCGGGGCTTATTGGAAAACCTGCTAAGTACACCAGTTGCAAAGCTGATGTCCGGTCATGTGTTGTACAAGTAGATCAAGCTGCCCACAAGCCTTCTGTACTTCGCTTCGTCCACCAGTGGTGATGAATCCTCGTTTGAGAGCTTCGCATCAACCTCCATAGGGATACCAATTCAGCCATGCCAAATGCCTTCAGTAACTCTCCAGCATACTTCAGCTGTGAAATGAAGATCTGTTTCGGCTCCTGCCAAAACTTCAATCCCCAAACAAAAGTGCATCAGTCCGAGGTCTGTCATTTCAAACTCTCTTCTTAGCAAATGCTTCTCGTCTGTGAGATCTTCTCTTCATGGTTCCCTGTTATGACAAGGTCGTCCACATAAAGGACCATGATCATACACCTGCCTCCTTCTCTAAAGATATACAAATTTGCATCAGATGGGCTCCTTTTGAACCCGTTTTGTAGAAAGTAGATATCAATTCGCTGGTACCACGCTCGTGGGGCCTGTTTCAGCCCGTAAAGTGCCTTCTTCAGTTTGCAGACTTTACCTTCTAAACCGGGGATCTCAAAACCTGGTGGTTGTTCCACGTATACCTCCTCCTTGAGATCTCCATTCAAAAAGGCGAATTTCACATCCATCTGAAACACGGGCCAACTTTCCTGGGTAGCTAAAGCCAAAACACTGCGAATTGTGGTTAGTCAAGTTGTGGGAGCAAAAGTATCTTGATAATCAAAACCGTGTACCTATGCAAATCCTTTTGCCACGAGCCGAGCCTTGTACTTATCCAACGTGCCATCGGACTTGTACTTGATCTTGTACACCCACTTGGTTCCGATTACCTTGCGTTTTGGTGGTCGATCCACAAGGTCCCAAGTGTTGTTCTTCATTATGGAGCCATACTCCGACTGCATAGCCTCCATCCACCTATCATCACCATGTGCCTCTTCAAGACAGTTGGGTTCATCAACATGGATCACTTCTGTCATCAAAGCATAGTTGACCAAGTGTTTCTACGCCCTTCTTTGCTCCTCTAATCTCTTGGACCAGCGGTGTTCGGATGGTTCCTCAATGGCTGGAGGTTCTCTGCCATCCAAAAGCTACTTTACCCACTTCGGGAATGGCCGTTGCCGTTGTGGTTCTACATCCTCCTCCAATTGATGTGGCTGTTCTGAGAAGACCACATCGCGACTTACAATTACCTTCTTGGTAATAGGGTTATAGAGATGGTAACCCTTCGCCTCTTTACTGTAGCCCAAGAAAATACACTTCCGGCTCTTTGGTTCCCATTTGGTCCTAGTAGCATCAGGGACATGCACAAAACAGTCACATCCAAAAACTCTAAAATGTGCAGCTGAAGGTTTCTTACCAGAGAAAGCTTGCAGTGGAGTCATCCTGTACATAGCTTTCCTGTAGCTACGATTGAGGATGTAAATTGCAGTGTTACATGCTTCAGCCCAGAAGTCTTTGGCAAATCTTTCCCTTTCATCATACTCCAGCCCATTTCACAGATGACGCACATCTTGCATTTTGCTACTCCATTTTGCTGTGATGTATGTGGCGGGGGTTTCTGCCTCTTGATTCTGTGACTTTTGCAGTAACTTTCGAATTTAGTCGATGTGAACTCTCCACCTCTGCCTGATCTCAACTTCTTCACCTTCCTCCCCGATTCTTTCTCGACCATTACATGCCATTCCTTGAACCTACTAAAAGCCTCATCTTTTGTCTTCAGGAAGTATATCCATATCCTTCTACTGTAGTCATCGATCAGTGTCATGAAGTAAAAGGAACCACCCAAAGCTTCCGTCTCCATCTTTCCATAGAGGTTCGTGTGAACGAGCTCTAGAGGAGCCTTTGCTCTGCTGGCCTCTTTAGGAAAGGGTTGCCGATGCTGCTTGCCCATCATGCAAGCTTCACATACATCGGGCAAATTTGAAATTTCTGGTAGGTCTGCAATCATTCCACTTTTATGCATCTCCTTCAAAGAACTAAGGTTTAGATGACCAAACCTCTCATGCCACAGCTTAGTGTTCTTCACATCTACTCGAGCACTGAAAGCTGAGAGTTCGTAAATGTTGTTGCACCGTGTACCTTTACCAACGACCTTTCCTTGAAGATCCAGGATCTGTGCACCATTCTTATCGAATTAAACTTTGAGGTCTCGATCCGTGATCGTAGAAACGGACAAGTTCCTCTTGATATCTGGCACATAAAGAACATTGGACAACTGTTTTACAACTCCATCTGACTTGAGAGCAATCGTACCTTTTCCTTTTGTTGGACATTTTGCATCATTGCCGACTGCTACCATGATGTCATTCCCTACCGGCTATAGAGAGGTATACCAATCCTTCCGACTGGTCATGTGGCGCGATGCACCATTGTCAATGATCCAAGGTTCATCCACAGGTACATGAACTGCCTTCGTGCAAATCTCCTCAATTGTGATGAATAGCTCTATTGGTACTATCTGCGCGCTACTGTTGCTGGACTCTTTCTTCACTCCGTTCTTCTCATCTGCAATCTTCTTGCGGCACTCATTATGCTTGTGCCCTGCCTTGTTGCAATAGAAGCACTTGATCTTCTTCTTTCTCTTTTTATCATCAGAAGAAGATGGGTTACCAAAGTCCTTACCCTTACCTTTCTTTGATCCGGTCCAGAGAGCCGAATCTTCTCCAGTCCTCGTCTTTTGAATCTCCTCCTCCTCTAGAAGCATCGCACTGAAATCCTCAAAGTTGAGGGGCGGATTTCTGTTCTGCGTATTCAGCACTATAACAAGACCGTCGTACTTTGGTGGTAGAATCCATATGCACCTTCGTGCTAGATTCTTGCTGGTGATGGTGATGCCAATTGCAGTCATCTGATCGCGCAAATTCTTCACCCTGGTGATGAACTTCTCTGCCGCTTCAGACTCAGACAACTTCTCGTTCACGAGTTGAGTCTCTAGATTTTGAATCCACGTCTGATTCATGGTCTCGTACTGATTTTTCAAGACCGTCCATGCCTCCTTCGCTGTGGTGACATGTTGAATTAACGCCATGACGGAATCACTAACACTGCAGACAATAGAACACAGCGCATCTGCATTTCTTCTTGTCCATGCGAGAATCTCATCTGCAGTTGGTACTATCTATTGTCCTGCATTGGCTAGATCCGGTCTTGGAACCGGCCTCACGTCCACCCCAGTAGCAGTGTCCCAAAGCTCATATGCGCTTAGGATGGTCTTCATCTTGAACTTCCAGAGAGGATAATTAGAGCTATCCAACTTTCCGCTTTCGTCGAACGGTGGGATTCGCAGTCTTGCGGGCTGGGCCATCTCTCACAATCTGCTCGCAAATAGAAACACACTACCAAATCTTCTTGCTAGAGTCCAGGCTCTGATACCATGTAAGAAAATAATACAACGTCTATGCTGAACAGATAACAGGATCTCGTACGCAAGAGAGAAAAACAAGATAGTATGGAGAATCAAAAATTTGATTACTATAGAACTGATACAATAGATGGCGCTGCCTCCCAACCGTGCGCTCCTATGAAAGAAGCTTCGATGGCGTGCTGGAAACAGTAGAAGACGGAGGCTGAATGCTAAGGAATCAAGGTTGTTGTAGCCCACTATGAAATGGGCTTCACGAGCTTGCTCTTATATAGCCACCAGTCGTAGTCAGTTAGGCTCAATTGGGTGGCCGACCCAGTCCGCCCAAAACGATCGACTGGGGGTCGGTCCCGAAATAGGCCACCGACCATACGATAGAACCGGTGCGCAAAATAGAGCAACTGACCTATGGACACCGTTCGGCCCACAGCCATCCGGGATCATGTGAGGCTCCAAACGGGCCCCGCAACCTGAGAGTGGACTGCCCTGGGAAATGCTCCGTCTACCCTCAGTGCGGTCAATCAAGGGATGCCTTCCCGCACTTGCATGTAGCCTAGTTGGCGGTGTGCCAACTCTATCTGAAGGCGTCCAGCCATCAAGCCCGTACATGGCCCCCATCTGGTGTCCAAACTAGGACCTACTGGATAACCGAGCTACTCAAATGCCTTCTCCTCATATGGGGGGCTTACAAGTAGAGTTAGCTGGTTCTTGCATAGTTACATGAGAGTGGAGCATTGATATCTAACAATATCTTATTGAATGGTTTTTTTGGAAGTATTTGAGCCCACTAAGGTTGTGGCACCATTTGGAGCTTTATTGATTGAGTCATCAAACCCAGAGGAGTCTAATAATATGTAGGATCCCATAGGATAGAATAGATGCATCTTGCAAGAGGTGTGAGAGCACAATGAAAGAAAGATGGTAGATCTCTATTATGATTGTGAGAGAGAGGACTCTCTCTTATAGAAAGGGGGAGAAGGTAATACCTTCCCTACATAGTGGCAATCAGCCCCTACATCAGTGGGAATCAATCCCTACATCAGTGGGATTGCCTTTGTCTTACATCATCACTTAGGTCACACACTAGACACATCATAGCACTTGATGTGCCTTTACAACACACACAAACACACATGTGACTCCCCTAGATGCACACATGCACCATAGAGGCCCTTGATCATACTTACCCCAATAAACCCCCCCTCAAGGGGTTGCCTCTTGCAGTGTCAAGGATACATCTAGTCTCATAGTTTCTCATGCCATCTCATGGTGGTCAAGGATTAATCTATGGCTATGATCTCATGCTAGCAAGGGTTCCCAAGGGTGTGAGGTTCACAGAAATGGGATAGTCAACACACATATCACATGGCCTACATCATATGGTGACCAGAGGTGATTTACATAACATATTCTTTTTGGAGCACTACTCCAGGCAGAGAACCTCAAAATTTGACCAAGTGATGATAAACAAAAAAGACAAAGTGCCTAAAAAGCATAGTCTTCTTCATTTGCTGATGGAGTTCTTCCTTCAGGCATAATTGCTTTGTTGTTGAAGTAGTCCTTCTTGTCTTTAGCTTTTTCTTTTGTAGACTTCTTTCCATTCACAACATTCCATATCTTCTTTTTCATAAGCATAAACTTGGCTTTTGTTTGCCAAGTATGGAAAGTAGTTCCATCCAACTTCTCAAAAAAGGTCTTAGCTTCCATGGCAAGATCTTACCCGAGGGCAGTGTCTAGTGCCTCACAAGTGAAAATATGAGCAATAAAAAATATTCCTTCAAAGTACAAGCATTTAGTGTAGCAAAGGCTTGCAACCAAATTCCATACTACAAAACATAATGGAAATTATGCTTCCACTTGGATGCTTCATAGAGGTGGCTAAATGAAAGTATTCCAAGCAAATCCAGGTGTAGCAACTTAAAACAAAGCTGTAGCCATAGTTGTACAGAAGCTATTCAACACTTTAAAACATTAGAAATGCTAAAGTAGCATCAAACTCACAACCTTGTCAAAACTGTCCAAAACAGAGACTAGAACTTGGAGGGTGCAATTCTCACAACTCATAGCTCTATTCAAGGGGATTTTTATGCAAGAAGAAAGGCCTTATACTAGAGAAGAGCTACCAGCAAGGAGGGGTGCAATGTTGCACCAGGTCGCCATAGCCAGGCTTGAGAAAACAGACTGGTTTTTCATCGTTTTCTCCTCCATCTCTTGTCCAAATGAGCGCAGATTTCAGTAGCAGCTTGCCCTCAATGTCATCCAGCATGGGCTCAGAGGAATTTGTAGATAGGTAAGTACAGAGGCGGCATTGTGCGAAATTTCATCAGAGAGTTTGAGTGTTGGCATTGCACGTACAATCAAAATTTCTTTGATTGCTTCTAGCTGGAAGTTCGCCCATATATGAGGAGTTTGCAGCTCAAAGGGTTTGGGCAATGGTCATTTGTAGGTAGAGAATAGAGCTCTCAAAGATTTGGGGAAGAAGAAGGAAAATGGAGAAGATGAGAAACTAGTAGTTTATGCTAGAGATAGCATCTAATGCTAGGCTAGGCTAGATCTAGAACCTAAAGCTTTGATACCATTTGTAGGATCCCGTAGGATAGAATAGATGCATCTTGCAAGAGGTGTGAGAGCACAATGAAAGAAAGATGGTAGATCTCTATTATGATTGTGAGAGAGGACTCTCTCTTATAGAAAGGGGGAGAAGGTAATACCTTCCCTACATAGTGGCAATCAGCCCCTACATCAGTGGGAATCAATCCCTACATCAGTGGGGTTGCCTTTGTCTTACATCATCACTTAGGTCACACACGACACATCATAGCACTTGATGTGCCTTTACAACACACACAAACACACATGTGACTCCCCTAGATGCACACATGCACCATAGAGCAAGCCCTTGATCATACTTACCCCAACATAATACACCATACAAACTCCTAAACTAAGGACTATGGTTGAAGAGGTTTAAAGGTTCTTGGATCCTAGAAAAGTCTTGTAGATTAAAACTGATATAATGTTGGAGTATCAAGTGGTTAAGTGGGTACTAGGGTTAAGTAGTGAAAGGAAAAAAGGTAAGAATAAGAAAAAATAAAAACAAGAGGAAGATTTAGAGTTAGTTCAGGCATGATGAGGTTAGTAAATGGTGGAAAAAAGCTTTAAGGATAACAAGAAACTCATCTAGACCCATTTTGATGTCACCCTGCAATCAAACTCATACCTTAGAGCTATTGGTGTAGGACCACTTATTGTTTTGTATGTGGAGGAGTGCCTTGGGATACCAGGGGTTGATGTATCTTTGATTGGCCCCAGGCCTTGATGAAGTAATTAGGGTTGTATACCCTTGTTGATGAGGATTTTCTTTCCATGGTAGCAACATTTTATTAAGGTCTTTGTTATCTTCCATTGTAGTAGGTTCTTGTGGATCTACTCCATTTTTATGAGTAGATTCTTATGGGTCGACTACTATCGAGTTGGACTTAATGCCGCATTGAAGTAGTGGTTTTGTATTTCCTTGTGGGAAGACCCATCAAGTCCTTGAACTATCATTGTCTTGGCCTTTGTGGACCTTGCAGTAGGTTCTTGTGTTACTAGTCCCTTTCTAGGAGCAGGTTCTTGTGTAGTTGTTGCTCGTGTATTCTTTATTGTTGGTATTGTAGAATCCAACCTTTTAGGGTCTCTTCTTTGACTATTGTGGCTAAAGAGGGATGAAGTTACCCTTGAGGCAAGCAAGAGAAGGTGGGCTGATATGTTTACAACACTTAGGGATCCACATGTGAATGTTGCCATCATAATGTCTTCTTGGTCCCAACCTTCTTATGTTCATGTGCACGCTTTGTCAAAAAACTAACTTCAATACTATTATTCTCCATTTTGATTGTTCATGTGTTTGTTTGTACATCATCAATGTTCTCTCTCAAAGTTGTGAATAAGTTTTGTCGATTTTATTATGCCCACTTTTTTTTATTCATCTCCATTTTTGTTTTGGCACTACTTCCATTTCATTACCGATGATTGAAAAGGGTCATTGCTTTAAGTAACATAACAATCAAAATCCTTTGAACGGTTAAAATGAACACAAATCATGTGTGTTTGTTTATGCTTCTTGCAAAATGATATGGAGTATTAAATAGAGGCAAATGAATTTGGAAAATGAACTATTTAAAAGAATACAAAATACCTACTTCACTTGCATGACCCAGATTGGTTTCCAATAATAATTGTTGGAAGAAGGATAGATGCATTGCAATGGTGTGATTCTTAAATTTGCAAATCTCTACAAATATGTTTGTTGGATTGCTATTAGAACAAAATTAAAGTTCATCATGTATGAGACAAGCCAAAAGACACCATTTGAGACAGTTTTTTTAAAAAATCTATATTTTTCAGCTGTAATAGCCATATTAAGCATATAATGGGAGATTTGAGAGATATATATGCATGAGAACTAGTCCAAGGAAATTAAATAAGAAAATAACATCCAAAACCAAGAATACTTTTGAAATTATAGAACATTTATTTTTGAATAACTTCAAGTACAACCTTATCCAAAAAACAAGATTGGATTGGCTAAAACATTTCTCACACCATAAGGACAATATTGTCATAAACTTCATGAACGACTCTATAGAATTTTATTTGAAGAAACCATCTACTTTTTTTCCACTATTGGTCTCAATTCTTGCTTTAATATTGTGTGTACACACATTTTGTTATAGTCACATGCAAGCTTGATAGGCATATATGCTTATCTAAATCCATTTTATGCAAGCCTATTTTAGTTCATCACAAGTGCATATGAATGAAGATAATGCAATCTTAACCACTTTGCATATGACTTGCATGGTATGGAATTTTGAGTAGTGAGAAATTAGGGCTTGGCATTTTGCGAGTAGGTTTTTGCGAGTTTTTATTGAATTTTTTCTATAGCTCATGGTATGCCATTAAAGATCGTATGGTGTAGAACTCTTACAACCACTTTGATATCTAGCTACAAGGATTGATTTGACTCAACCATAATGATTTTTTTTAATGGGAAAATTTAGGCAAAACTATGCATTTAGCATTGGGAGAAATTTAAAATATTGTTATATGCACAACTTGTATTCTTACATGCAGAGGACCCAAGTCAAACAAACACATATCCCATAAAACTAGAAATTACAGATGTTCGAATATTTGACCCATGGATGACAAATCGATACTCTGATCCATTGGTACAAATTCCTTGGAACAAAACAAAACTTGAACTATGTTGCCAGAGGGGTATAAATTCCTTGGAAAAAAAAAACAAAACTTTTGATACATGCACATTTTGCAAGAATAAACATTTAGTATTTGGCAAACACAATTGGTTTGATTAAGACATAACTCAACTTACTGTAAATGTATCTTCTCTAGTTTCATCTTCAAGTTTCAAATCATAAAAATCATCAATAATCTCGTAAGTCAAATCACTACTTGGTTGAAATTAGAATTTGAAACTCATTGATGGCATTGCCACCACAAAAACCTTTTCCTATGTGTGTTTTCATTGCAAACTTAGGAGTTTTCTCCTACGTGCAATAGATTTTAAAGAGCATATAATAAATCATTTTAGACTCTAATCAATGGATGAAGTATTAAGAACTATTGATAATGCTTACTTTTTTTATACCAATACCTACACAAACCATAATACAACTGTTTGTTATACCAATACCTACACAAACCATAATGCAACAATAATTTTTTTTGAAAGACTCTTTTAAGAAAAGACAAGAAACATACATTAGCAAATGCCAAGTGTTTTAATGAAAATAAATGATGAAGAATTGAGCTAATCTATACCTATTCTTCCCTTCTGTATCATGATGTATGATACCCTATGTGAACCAATGTGCATAATATTCTTAAGCCCATTGATAGGTTCAATCTCACATTTAAAAGAAAGAAAGAACCAATGTGGGTCAAACTTTGTCTTTGAACATTAAATCTTTTATTCATTGTTTGTAACATATTACATAGAAGTCTCCCAATGATTCTTCAACGAGAGCAATCATCTTTTTTGCAAGAATGAAAACATTAGTTACAAATTAGGTGAATGGCTAATAAGTACATATATGCCACATAACACGATTTGAATGAAAACTTTTTTCTTGTAGGGATTTTTAAATTTTTTTATATTACAGTCTTCTCATCTCCAAAGCATGGCTTGCTAAATGTAGGTTGCTCTATTGACATTACCTTGCAAGAATCACACCTAACACACACTATGAACTAACTAATTGGTATGTCTACTGTATGAATAGAATGATAACACTTTTTGTGTATGAATTTGCTAACATTTGGCTATAGTATTGAAGGTTCCAGAAATTAGTTGCATGAAGGGAATACCATGGACCATTACCTAAACTAGTAGGAAGGGAATACCATGGACCATTACCTAAAATAGTAGGACAATAAGCTGAAAATTCACTTTCTGTAACAATGCCATCATATTAAAGTTGCATTCAAGTAATAATTCAAGAGTGCAAATCAATTACATTTAAAAGTTTGAGTTTTACAACTCATCCTTATAACAAAATCACATAGCCATTAGCGGATACAATATTTCAAAGAATCTATGAATGCATGGCAGATGTCTCTTCTTTGCAAACCTTTGAATAATTAACTCCTCATCAAAAAATTATAATTACTTCTTTAGGCAAGCATCACATTTCCACTTAGCAGATGCAAAATAGTGGTATGGCCTTATAGGTATAAGGAGATATTAACAAAGAAACATTAAATGCGATCCCTAGCGAGCTCGTGGATCCTGTAATATACTTCTAAATAGCTAATAATATGAAAATATATAAAATTGATTGTGCATGATTTAAAATTGTTATAATGAGTACATATAAAAATATAAGGAAAGCCATAAATTTGTAGAACCCACAAGTTTGATAAAAATGGCTAAGTAACAAGGTGGTAGTACCACTATAGACCCTTTTAGGGAAAGAGGAGAGGGGTAAAAATAGGAGGAGAGTGGAGTGAATGTATATGGGGAGACGAAGTTGCGTGAAAAGGGAATGGGTGCACCAATAAGAATCTATCTGTGGAGAGGAAGTTGCTTGAATTGCCAGGTGAAAAAGATGACGAACCAATAAATGTAAGGGAGGAGGATCCCATTAGTTAGAGAGCAAAGCCATAAATCTTTTAAAATTGAGAAATTGATAAAAATGGCTAAGTAACAACCCTTTTTAGGGAAAGAGGAGAGGGTAAAATGGGAGGAGAGGGGAGTGAAGAAACTCAAGTAAAGGTGAATGTTTATGGGGAGACGAAGTTGCTTGAAAAGGGGAGGAGAAGAGAGACATAAAAGAGGGGGGACCAATAAATGCACAAGGGGGAGGATCCCCTTAGATAGGGAGTCATACATTTAAACAATTTGGCATACTTTAAGTAAAGGTGGGTGTCATACATTTAATAAAGGCCCTAATCGTAATGTGATCTAAACTAATCATAATGAAACTAACTACTAGGGTTCAAAAGATATTTTGGCTTACAAAAACATCTAGACCCCTAGCAAGGTAAAAAATGTTGAGATCCATACAAATCAGCCACTATGTTAGTAGTAGCAAGAGGAACAAAATGGGATCCTTAGCCTCTAAGGGTGATCTAAGCATTTAGAGTTCCAAAGATTAGGTCATGGATACTAATCTTGGAGGCACCATAGCACCAGCCATCGAGGCTTCCATAGCACTAGCTGTTGAGGCTTCCATTGCAGTTCTAGCAAGATCTTATATCCAAATGTCTTAGAGGTCCCATAAACGCTCGTTCTTAGAATAGCTATCCTTGCCCTCTCTTAGGGGTCTACACTCACACAACGTGGGTGGGTAAGATCCAAGCAACCCATGTGGTTGATTTGGGGGGGGGGTGCGGAGCAAGAGAATATAAATACTCATGAGAGCATTGCCTTAGACAGTAATGGACATTGGAAACATGGGCAAAAGAAGGACTGGGCAGCTTGAATTTAGAAGGGTAAGCGGGTTTTTTGTGTCCCACTCTCCCACCCATGGTCGACTAGGAGGGGGACACTAACCGAGCCTACACTGCCAAGCAGATTTGAACGTGGACGGCCAACTCTGGTAGGCAAATCCCTTACTGCTTGAGTAGTAGGAGAATGTGGCAGTACAAGGTTAGTGGCCCCATGTTGCCATCCCCACACTCTGGGAGAGTCCCCTGGTGACCATTCGATGACAGATTCATCTATCATGATCAATGCGGCACAAGGCTAGAGCGAGAAAGCGCACTGGGGCCGAGAGAGGGGGGTGCTAGTGGGAGACCCACTAGGATATGTATGCTCGTAAGAGGATAAAGCTCATGTGAACCTCATGGCGACTCTAAGCATAAAGCTCATGTGAACCTCATATGTGAGCAGTGATCCATGGCGACTCTAAGAAGCACTGCAAACGGGAGCCTCTACACGAGCTCCATCATCTCCTCAACTAGATTGCCCGCCACCCTTTGGATTTCTCCCCATCTTCGCCCCCGAACCTCCTCCCCTTTATGCATCCGTGCTGCAAAACTTCCCTCCGGAGTATTTACCTTCCCCTTCCCCTTCCCCTTCCCCTTCCTCCCTTCCATTCAGCACTTTTCTGTTTGAAATATCATCTTGGGTCGTCTCGAACAGGTTCCCAATCTGGGCTTTCCTTGCTACCCCATCATTTAAACTTCGGACTTGCTTGCTGCAGGTCGTGGCTCCCAAGGACGAGCCTAAGCTACCCACCCCTCTCTGGGGTTTTACTGAGAACGCGGAACGGTGGAATTCTCGCGCAGCCATGATTGGCCTCATTGGTATCTTCTTCTTCGAACTTGTGAGATCTCCACCCTTCACTTGAGATGCGCATACTAGAATGTTATGGAGTGTCACCCAGAATGTTCAAGAGTATTTGGCTTTACTTGGAGTTCGTTTGAATAAAGGACCTTGACACGCCTTGTGTTTCAAGTGCCAGTCTTTGTTTCCGGTCATATTTTGCATTGCTTCAGAAATTTCTAATTTCCTTATTTTGGCTTGTTCGAACCAGATCATTCAGAAAGGCTTTTTACAACTCATTGGATTTGAAGTTGGGAAGGGAATCAATATCCCTTTGTAACATGCGCTCTTCCAAGTTATGTCGATGAAGCCAAATACATGCGCTCTTCCAAGTTATCTGAATGGAAATTGCCTATTGGCCTCGAATACCTGTAATGATAGTCCTCTTCCTGCTCCTTGCATTTGAAGATGAAGTTCAGAACTACAAAGAATTGTTTGGGTTTTGCGTAGTTCTAGGTATATGGTATTTTTACGTACAGCTCGTGGGACATGACAATTCTGACTGATTTATCTATTCAGTCATTCATGGTCATCCTTAAAGTGCTTGAAACTGAGCCTGTGTAAGTATGTTTTGGAATAATGGGATTCTACTGCTAACTTGTTCGGAGCAATTGCGTGAAAACAGTCATTTATGTATGGAGAGATGCTCCTTTGTGTGGAATTGTACATTTTAATATGGATACCATTCAGTAAGATTAGGTTTCAGAACGTCAAAGGATAGTTTGGAATCTATATTCATTCTCATTTTTAGTATGCAATCTCAATGGCATTAAATATTGATTCAATGAATACATAGGCTATGGCATATACCAGAATCATTGAACCATGTCATGCAACATCTATCTTGTAGCCTTATTGACGATGCTTATGGGCAAGCGCAATTGGTGTATGAAAACATTTCGTGGAGCCTTGTAAGGTTAAACATCTTTGTTTGTGGATCCTTGTAAGGTTAAACAATAATGGTTGATTGATGTGGGTTTAACGCAAGCTCACATATACTCCATGAGTTGTGAACAGATATGCATTCAAGGGAAGAACTGTGTCTAGGAAATAGCCCTTTGTGAACCAGCGCTCTAGACAAGTGAGGATAACCCCTTGGTTTGTGCTTGCTGCTTGGGCTGCCTTTGGGGTCTCATGCGTCATAAATATTTTTGATACTTTTCCTTTTGTATGGTACTTGGCCACTTTGTTTTGTCTTAGCATACAAGGCCTTTTGTCTCTGGAAATGGCATGGCTAAAGGAAATGCTTTGGAATGGGATATATTCTTGGGAGTGGGAAAGTGCCACACCATCAAATGAAATGGAGAGAGAGAGAGAGAGAGAGAGAGCACAGGAGATTAAATAAGGTCTATGGGATTAGGTGCAAGCCAGTCATTTTGCCAAAAAGAAACAAAATGAGAGCCTGTTGCCTCTGAGAGACTTCGTTCTCATACATCACTTGAAGGATGAGAGCCTGTCGAATATTCTTATCCATATGAAACTCTCATACAACAGCTCTGCCTTCTCTACATACTTCATTCTCGTATGCCATTTAAACGCTGAGAGCCTGTTGAATCTCTTTTATCCATATGAAACTCTCATACAACAGCTCTGCCTCCGCTACGTACTGCCTGCCTGAAGCTTTCTTTGCTTCTCTATGGTTCTCCAAAATTGGTGCTCACGTCCTCTGTTCAGAATGTCATAAGTGCTCTGTTACTTCTCTTTCAGTTAAAATTTATTGCTTGTGTATTTGCTGTGATACTAGGCATCGCGCACAGCTACTAGTGTACCTTTTATGTACTCCTCTTGTACCAATCATCAGGCAAACCCTGGGCATATTCATGTGATACTAGGGGTGGCTCTTTCCACAGTTTTCACTATATTAATGACTGACTCTTCTTCCTTGCTCCAATCATGAAGCAAACCCCAGTCAGACGTCCAAAGCTATGGCTGCTAGTTGTTGTTGCTCTTTATTTTCCAAATTGGCTTGTGCTACAGATTCCTTTTCTACAATGTATTCCTTTCGTGCAAGGTCATCCTTTTTGCTTTATCAACTTCTTGGACTGTCAGGAGCTTTTTTTCAAGAGTTTTACTTTCATCGGCATCCACAGCCCATAGGATGGCTGCCTAGCCGGCAGCGTCCCATAGCAGCAGCAAGACACCAGTTCAGGCCCATGCGGGCTGCCTCATGGCCATTGCAGGAGCAGCAGCAGGCTGATGTCAGCAGCCCGGGCAGTGGGGGCCAATGCAGACATCAGCAAGCCAAGGTCAGCCCTGCCAGAATGGCAAGTTGGCTGACAGCAAGCTGGGCCAGTATGTGGAGGATCTGGCCACAGACAAATCGTCCAATAGCCTGACCTAAAACTAATATAAGGGGTCTTTCCTATTCTCATCCGATTTTCATAGGATTTGGAGACAGGCTTCCACAGCTCTCACCCTCAGCCAGCAGCAGTTCTAGCCCCAGGCAGGCAGCCAGTGCCTGCCCAGCAGCATAGGGAAGAGTGAGCAGAGGTGCAGCTCTGCCTTTCTCCGTCTTCCAGCCACAGGTAGGAGCAGTTCTTCACCCATGGCTGTATCCCTTGGCAAATTGTTATTCTTTCAGCTTCTTTGGCAACAGATGTAAGTCAGCATGTTGGCAAGTTACTCATTCGAGGGGGAGGGGGGGAGCTGGTTGGGGGGCTGGGGGTGTGGCTATTGCAACCCAAACATTCCCACATACACACGCACGCACGCGTGTAGAGCTTGCCAAATGATCATTTCTTGAAAAGCTCAAGGTATAATGGAAAGACCGAACCCTTGGTGTTGATACTGCTTAGTTAGTCTAAGAGCTTAGTCTTGATACCAAAGACAATACAACTTGTATCCTCGGATCTACCCATCTCACAGGTGAAGTTGTCACTTGGTGGCATAAATGGCACAAAGATCACTACGATGTGGAGCACGAGATACTATAGTATTTGTTTGCATCCAAGGACATCAAGGCTCTATTTCTTCCACCATAGTATTGGGATATCTTTCCGAGAAGCATATGAAATGGGCAAACATGCTGTCAATGTATCATTTTCAGATTGTCCATACCCCAGGAATTCGGAACAGAGTGGTAGATGCCTTGTCTCGAAGACCCCAGGTCAATAATGTGACTATTGCTTATCATCAGGACCTAAAAGGCATGAGGGAGCAATATGCTAGTGATGCAGATTTTGGTGAGATTTTACAGCAAATGCAAGAGGGGCAATCCACCAGTCACTATTCCGTGAAAGATGGGTATCTAATGAAAGATGATTGCCTATGCATCACCCAGGAGATGAGGAAAAAGATTTTGGAGGAATGCCATGCACCTCCCTATGCTGGACACATAGGAATTACAGCAACAACTGTAGCACTAGAGAGGTATTTCTTTTGGCCAAGGATGTGGAAAGATATACATCAGCTTTTTCAAACTTCAAAAGTACCCAACCCCCTTCCTTGAGATCTAACTGTCTCCTATGCTTATCTGCAGCTCTTTTATGTTTCTCTTGAGACCTTTCAATTGCTGTCCGGACTTGGTTGTAAGCTGTCTGGAGGTCTCTCACAAACTGATCAGCTGCAAATATTTCATCCTTGGCCCTCAGGATAGGTAGCAAAATCACCTTCCCATAAATGACCTCAAAGGGGGCTTTCCCTGTAGAGCTATGTTCTGTATTATTGTAAGCAAACTCTACCAATGGTAGGTACTTTTCCCAGTCTGAACCTTAGTCATCCACGTAGCATTTCAGCATATCCAATGCTGTAGAATTTGCTACTTCACTTTGACCATCTGTATGGGGATGGAAAGAAGAAGAAAAATTCAAATTCGTCCCCATGTTATCAAATAAAGCTCTCCAGAATAGCTGATCTTGGCAAATCAAAAATAAAGTCCATTGTAATACTTTCCCATGGTGCCTGAGGCACGGGAAGAGGCATAAGTAGGCCAGGTGCCTTCCGTCTATCATACTTCACTTTCTAACATGTAAGGCATTCAGTAACAAACTAGGCTCGCAAGTTTAAAGGCAAACAGAAAGTGTATGGAAAGTTATCTCCCAGATACTATGGCCCTTTCAGGGTTACAGAAAGAATAAATGAGGTTGCATACAGGTTATCATTGCCAGAGCATTGGAGGATTCACAATGCATTCCATGTGACTCTTCTAAAGAAATTCCAGGGGCCAGAGCCTACAGAACCAGTATCAGAAGATCCACCAGAAGTGGATGAGCTGGAGGAGGTCCTTCAGCCAGAGCAAATTGTGTACCATACTGTACGCAAAGGCCCTTCGGGCAAGGAGTTTTACAGGTATCTTGTAAAATTCAAGAATTATACGGCATTAGATTCCAAGTGGATGGACGAAGACATATTATCCGATCATCCACAGCTTTTAGATGTATACAAGAAAACTTTTCAGTTGAGGTCAACTGAATAGAAGCCGAGGGGATGTCACCACAATGTAAATATCCTAAGTCAAAGTACAGTTGACCATTTATTTATTTGATCATAATTAAAAGAGTTTTATATGTATTAATTATGGTCAAAGAGTTCTTTTAATGGTCAAAGAATTGACCATAGTCAAAGATACTTGACTCTGGTCAAGTAAACCTGACTTCGGTCGAGAGATTTGGTTTATTACCAAGAGGGTTAACTACGGTTAACTAGAGAACTACAGAGCTGACTACGGTCAGAGAGTGTTGACTTCGGTCAACGAGACTTGGCATGCGCCAAGAAGGTTAACCACGGTTAACCAAGATGTGCCAACTTCGGTTGGAGAGACTTGGCTATAATTAAGGCGCATCGACCCTTGGTCAAAGCTGCTTAATTATGATCAAGAGCGTTGACTTCGGTCAATTAGAGAATAAATATATATTTTTATATTTGTTATGTGTGCACATGTGTTCAGTGGGGACGCCCACCGTGACTCGAATTAGTCCAAGGTGTGTTATTTGCATGCAAAGCACTAACAATTAATGGGTGCCAATGGGTGCCGTGGTGGTGCGCTTTAATTAATTGTTGCAGGTACTAGGAAGAGTTATTTTCCTAAGCGCTACGGGAGCCTAACAAGCATCTAGGAGGCGGTTCGCGTGACCAAGTGCTTCGAAGACTCCAGAGTTGCCCTTAGTGGCATGTAATAGGACTTAGTCTAGATTTTAGACAAGTGGCATGTTGCCAATTTGAAATGAGCTTGAAGCACTTGTAATATGGATTCACGTTGGATATGTATCAGGCAGCTCTACGCTGAACTCTTGTAACAGATTCTCTCTCCAAGAAATAAAATACCTTCGGGGGGGTCCAGCCCGACATGTTGTCGTGGGCCCTAGTGTCTCTGTTGAGAGAGGGAGAGCAAATGAGAAGTGTTTTGGCTGTCCTTTGCGGTTAGTATTTCAAGAGGACTGCCCATTGCAGCCTCTTTCCTTGCTGTACCTGGCCCATTCCTCTTTCTTCTTGGCCTATCTGATCCAGGGCCATTTTCTTGCCCTGATCTGCTCCAAGCAGTCCTCCACCTGTGTGCCTTCTGTCGTGGGACTTGCTCCTGCCTTTGGATACTTGTCCTACCACAGGTAAATGTTGTAACCAAAAGACCCAAGGTCTTGAACATGTTTAGGGATAATAGTGACCTCGACCTTTTAAAGCCCTCAAAGACACGGTTTGCTTATATGTTCATAATGTTGGAGAGGGTTGTTTAAGTGCGGCATGGCTTGCTGGGTACAGTTGTTTCCCGTGACTGGCAGCAATGGGGGGATAGGAATGAGCCCAAAGCAATTGGTTTCAGCCACATGGTCATGAGAGATGCATGGTGGGAGGAGGCTGCAGCTCTAGTGAAGACAATGAACCCCATGTACAGCGTTCTCCGATTGACAGATATGGAGGGGAGCACCATTGGGCTTCTCTATGAGTTCATGGACAAAGTGGGGGAAGCCCTTGATGCGTGTACTCACCTATCTGCAGACAGGTATCTCGTACTTATGAGTCATCCTTTGAAGTTTAGCATTTTTCCAATTAGCAAAGTGGCATGCTTAGAATTCCTTTTAATCTCTGTTTTGATTTTTTCTAAACATTATTGGTTTTGCCTTTGATTCATAATTTCTTATGAAGGATTGAAGACCTTAAGGAGATTTGGAACAGGCGTTGGGATTGCTTTAATAGGCCAATTCATACTGTTGCTCATATCCTTCATCCTCTATGGAGGAATGAGCAGCAATATCTCGATAGAGAATTAGAGGATGGGTGGTCAGCTTATATGAGCAAGATCGTGGGAGATGATGATGATCTGCTTTTGAAGCTGGAGGATGAGCGTCTTCTTTTCCGCAACCGAAGCAGTGTTTTTGGATCACGCAATGCACAGAGAGAGGAGACTCAGCAAGTAGCAGTTCTTGGTGGGAAAAATATGGCATTGAGGCACCCCACTTGGTAGTACTTAACCCTAGAGGCAATACTTTCTTGTTACTTGAAAACATGTGGGTATAGCTCAGCAATTGGAAGCTGCCACTAAACTGTAAAGTCTGAGAATGTCTCTTGTTTTGTTTCAGAGACGCATAGCGATGCGAGTTCTCTCACAAGACTGTAGCTCTGGACCTTATGAGAGAAACTGGAGTACATGGGCCTTACTCCATACCAAGAAGAGGAACAGATTGTCCACTGTGCAATTGGAGAGGTTGGTCTTTTGCCACTGCAATCTATGATTGCTCGAGCAAACGAACTACCCCATTGAGCCTCGGCAGGTGAATCCCTATAAAATCGCATCACAAAGTGCAAGGAGATGCCGGTGATTCCACCTGAGGAGGGGGATATCTACGCCATGTTGTCTCACCACACCCGATCCTCCCAAGCAGCTGGTGCTAGTACTTCAATTGCACCTGCATCTCATGAGGATGCTTTTTATGAGTCTTCTGGGAGTTCGAGTAGCAGTGAGGAGGAGGCTGATGAGGATATGGATTCGGTTGAGGAGGAAGATGGTGACATTGATGATGAGGCTTGACTTTTGATTTGTGACTTTGTCACTTATTATTGATAGACAGTACTTTGAATTCTAGTTGTAGTTGGACCTTTTTACCTTCATGGTCCATCACCATGGAGGTCTTGGGAGGCTCATTGATGATTCTAGTTTTTATTATTATCAGTATTCAGTATGTGTGATCAGTTTGATCAAGATTCAATTATCAATATGTATGATCATTCAGTATGTATGTGTGAAGATGATCATTGAGTACTCTAATATGTATAATGTATGATCATTGATGACTAGCTTTCTGACTCTCCTTGGACTAGGCTCACAAACGCTTGAGAGATTGACCCACGTAGCTCGTGCCTGACTGTCCTTGGACTAGGCTCACAAAGGGGCCACAGCACATGATAAAGTCAACTATGTAATGAAGAATCTATGCGACACTTATGTGGTGAAAAGTGGACCCCACAACAACGGAGTGTATGCAAGGATAAAGCAGGGGTAAAAGTCAGCATGATACTTGGTTGATGATGATCTATCCTCTAAAGATTCACTGGTAGATTCAAAACCCAGGTAGTTTTACATGGGAGAGCTCCATGATCAATTGAGATATTGTATTGGGATGTGGATGGCTTAGGAGAGTTCTTTATGGATTTGGACAAGAGGTATATAAAGTTTCTGCATTCTAGAAAAAAGATCACACTTATGGGCTTCAAATCTTCTAAGTTGACAGTCATATCCTCCAAAAAATTAGAAGGAGATCTTAAGGGGGATTGTGGATTCTATGCTGTACACCTAACTAAAATAGAGGTCAACAATGGACTGTTGGTGGAGGACAGGGATATGTAGGAGTTGCTGTAGAAGTTTCAGATGTTTTTGCTGATCTTCATTCACTTACCTTTTAAGAGAGATGTGGACCACAAAATTAACCTTTAGCCAGGGTCAATAGCAGTAAACAAAACACCCTACAAGCTATCGCGGGCTGAAAGAGAGGATTTGGAACGATAAGTGAAAGAGCTTTTGGATAGAGATTTCATCACATACAGTCAATCTCCCTTTGCTTCCCTTGTTCTCTTGGTTACGAAGGATGGCTCATATGGGATGTGCATTCATTATAGGGACTTGAATAAAATGAATGTTAAGAACATATGTCTTATCCCTAGAATTGATGATATAATGGATGAGCCAAGATCATCCAAGAGGACCAAAGTACTTTACAAACTAAGGTTAGGCTACCATCAAGTAAGGAGAAAGATAGCAAAAAACAACCTTCAGAACGAACATGGTTTATATTAATTCAAGGTGATGGAGTTTGGACTCACTAATTCTCTAGCAACCTTCCCATCTCTCATGAACAAGATTCTTCAGTCCTATCTCTACGAATTTGTCCTGGCTTTCTTTGATGATATACTCATATACTATAAGTTTAGCTAAGGAGGAGCACTGAATGCATGTAAAGCAAGTCCTTGAAGTATTGAGAAATCACCAACATTTTGCCAAGGCTAGCAATTTAGCTAATGAAGTGGAGTAACTTGGTCATACAGTCATTAGCAAGGGAATCAGAGTGGAGCTCAATAAGGTCAACTGTGAGAAAATAGCCATTTAAGGGATGTCTTGGACTAGCATCCTTCTATAGGGGTTCATTAAAAGCTTTTAAAAAATAGCAACATCCCTCACTGATCATCTAAAAAAGGAGGCTTTTTAATGGATAGGTACTGCTATGATTCCAAGACTTGAAGGATGTTTTGACTTAAGCTCCCATCCTTTTATGTTCAGATTTCTCTTAGTCATTTACCACTAAAGGTGATGCTAGTGGTAGAGGCCTTGGGGAAGTGCTAAAACAAAGCCTTGGTGTAATAGCCTATGAGAAAGAAGAAAGTTTTTAAAAGTCTTCGGAAGATTGATGGGTCTATGAGACTGCGAAAATCTTGGTACAAACAAGTTGCGAGGGTGGAGCTATTAAACAAGCATTCACACCAATGTAGAATACAAAAAATGCAAATGGATAGTACTTAGTACAACATAGTCATTTTATGAAAAAAAAAAGTACAACATAGTCATATCAGTGGTTCACTACGTATCAATCTCATCATCATCATTAAAACATCAAGGTGGATGAGGCAATGGAGGCATGAAATCGATGATAGAGTGCTGTCGGGGCCGCTCATGGGTGTGGCTCTGTGACGTCTCTTGTTCATAGCCTTGTGATGTCGATAGTAACCCTTGTCGGTCGGGCTCAGACTCTAAACAGGGAGAGGATATCCCCAAGTGTAATCTGTGCGTCAACCCTCTGTTTGAGCTGTCGAGTCACTAGCTTTGGGTCACGATCAGGTCGAGGCTTCGTCTTAAGGGGGTCCATATGATGTGGGAGGAAGAACTCCGTGATAGAGCTCTGAGAGGGATCTATGAAGGAAGAAGTCTAGTCGTGTCTCCGTGAATTGAAGTATTCTCTCGCGGTTCCTGACTACCTCATGAATGATGCTTGCCAAGCATCTCTGGTATGTCGAGGAGAGAAATAGGGACAAAACCCCATAGCTATCTCTGAAGAGGTAGGAAAAATCGCCCTCGAATCTCGTAGTAAATAGGACACTTGCACATGAAGTACTTCTCCATCTCAACCTCCTGCATGTCAATGTGCATATGTGTCTCTCCTTAGGTAGGCGCCCTACTCTGCTGCTCTCGATATTTGTTTTTCCTTATTGTTTTTTGCATTGACTATCTTACTTCTACTCATCCTCTTTTCTTCATTTTTATTTTCTTTTAGTTCTACCTTAGAAGCTTTTTAGAATCCCCCTTCTATAAACCTCTTCAGCCATAGTTCTCTTTTTAGGGGTTTTGTATGGTGTATTATCAGACTTCTCTCGATTTGATTACTTAGACAAATAAAGCTCCAGATGGTGCCACAACGTTATTGGGCTCAAATACTTCCAAGAAAAGCCCTCAATGAAATTTAATCCATAAAATGGAATTTAAAGGAACTTCAATGCAGAGAAGCAAGACAAAATGTCATACACCAACTCGGGACATTCAAACATGGCATGTCAAAGATATAGTTTGACGAGAATCCATTAGAAGTCTCACTCAAATCAAATATGGGGCTTAACAGGAGCATGAGAATGCACTTTACTTAATTTTCTAACATTAGCATCACTAGGATCTTACGTCAATACCTACTAACACCTTCTTCTTAATAACTTACCCCTTAGATTTCTTTCACTTTTTCTTATCCCTTCTTTGAATCATCACAAGTACTCAACTCGGCTCAGTCAAACCTTGAGGTGTTAGTTCTAGAAGAATCACTAATCCATATTTCTAGCAATCATTTCATAATAAGGAGCCACTACATCCCTCTGTTGCAATGGACCAAAAGCAGATTCAGCCCAGTGTAGAAGAAAGACTACTTTGCATGGTCTTCATTGACAACACTCCAACAACCAAGAGCGTTGCATGATCCAGGACACATGAGTCATCGTTGAGACTACACAATATCTCTAGTGCAAGATGCATTTTGATTTTCTCTCTTATTTAATACACATAGAACAACTATTTCATTAATTTTGGAATGGCTCTTAATCTTTCTCTCTGTGTCTGTCTATCTCTCTCTCTCTCTCTCTGCCTCCCTCTCTACTCTCTCCCTCCCTCTATCCTATGGGCCATGGTCTTAGGATTTGTTGTTCTCTTTCTTAATCTTTCTTTCTCTCCCTCCCTCTCTACTCTCTCCCTCCCTCTCTCCTCTGGCCATATAGTTCTCTCTCTTAATCTTTCTCTCTCTCCCTCCCTCTCTACTCATCACGTATTTCTCTCTTAATCTTTCTGTCTCCCTCCCTCTCTTCCTCTTTCTCACCTCTAGCTAGGTTGTTTTCTCTTAATCTTTCTCTCTCTCTCCCTCTCTCCTCTGGGGGCCATGGCCGCTAGGATTTATCATTCTCTCTCTTAATCTCTCTGTCACCTCCTCCCTCTCTACTCTCTCCCTCCCTCTCCACTCTGGCAATGTAGTTCTCTCTCTTAATCTTTCTCCCTCCCTCCCTCTCTCCTATGGTGTCCTTGGCCGTCAGGATTTCTCTCCTTCTCTCCCTCCCTCTCTCCTCTGGCATGGAAGCTAGGATTTGTCATTCTCTCTCTTAATCTCTCTCTCCCTCTCTCTCTCCCCATCATCCCTCTCTCCTCTGGCATCCATGGCCGCCAAGATTTCTCACTCACTCTCCCACTCACTCTCCCTCCCTCTCTCCTCCACTCTCTACCCTCTCCTACTCCTAGAGACAGGATGCATACCCATAGAGTTGCATGCCTTGAAGAGAGTAACTCAGATACATCACAAAGGTCAAGCGCATGAATAATGAAAGGCTCCCAAAGAGGGCATGGGTAGAAAGTCAAAAGTCCCAAAAGACGAATAAGGGTAAGATTTTGGCATCTGGATGGGCACTAGATTTAAAAAAATGGTTCCATAAATGGGAGGTAGAGAGGTACTTCGTCTACTCTTCAGAGGAGGTAGATGAGGATGCCTTTCATCATGACCTGCTAAATGCACTACATAGGAAATGGCAAACAGCTGAAAACAGAGATAAGTTTGAGTACTACCATACATTTATTAACCCCGAATTTGGGCTACTTATACAGGAAGAGACATAGCCACACAAAAGTACATTTGCACACCTATGGCAATACATAAGCGAAGAGCTTTGGCCTCACTTTGCACCCGATCACACCAGCTGCAGATTGAAATAGGAGGATGGAAAGATATGCCAAAAGAGAGCAGAATATGCCAATTATGTGACCAGGGAATGGTAGAAACTGAAGAACACATGGTAATGATATGCCCTTACTATACTCACATCCGAAAAGCATTTAGCTCTCTTCTCGAGGGACATAATAGACTGGCTGATATGCTACATAGCGGGTCACCCCCAGCTTTAGGAACGTTTGTCTATAAGCTTTTCAAGCACAGGAACTCACCTAAGACATAAAGGTAGTTTCTCTTAATACCCTCCCCTCCAAGGGAGGAGTCTTTGTGTACGAGGATTTTGTATTGCTCAGGTCCCATAGGCTGATTTTTTGGTCTTCAGAG